>NW_026782250.1:0-234213 GCF_031769215.1 Ylistrum balloti | reverse complement strand
AGCGGTTTCTGTATTGTCATCAAGTTTCACCATCAGAAAATATTACTAGTAAAGGTGAGTTTAACTGATAAATGGTGGCAGCATCACAAAGTTTACTGACAAATTGTGGCAGTATCACAAAGTTTACTGACAAATGGTGGCAGTATCTCAAAGTTTTAATGACAAATGGTGGCAGTATTAGAATGTTTACTGACTAATTATGGCAGTATTACAAAGTTTACTGACAGATTGTGGCAGTATCACAAAGTTTTACTGACAGATTGTGGCAGTATCACAAAGTTTTACTGACAAATGGTGGCAGTATCACAAAGTTTTACTGACAAATGGTGGCAGTATCTCAAAGATATACTGACAAGTGGTGGCAGTATCTCAAAGATATACTGACAAGTGGTGGCACTATCACAAAGGTTTACTGAACAATTTCGACAGTATCACAAAGATATACTGACAAGTGGTGGCGGTATCACAAAGTTTACTGACAAATGGTGGCACTATCACAAAGTTTACTGATAAATGGTGGCACTGCCACAACGTTTTACTGGTCAAATGGTGGTACTATCAAAAAGTTTTAATTGCCAAATGGTGACACTATCACAAAGTTTACTGACAAATTGTGACAGTATTACAAAGTTTACTGACTAATTGTGGCAGTATCACAAAGTTTACTGAACAATTGTGGCAGTATCACAAAGTTTACTGACTAATTGTGGCAGTATCACAACGTTAAATGACAAATTGTGGCAGTATCACAAAGTTTTATTGACCAACGGTGGCAATGCCATAAAAGTTTACTGACAAATGGTTTCAGTATCACAAAGTTTTACTGACCAATGGTGGCACTGCCACAAATTTTACTAAACAAATGGTGACACTATCACAAAGGTTACTGACAAATAGTGGCAGTATCACAAAGTTTACTGACAAATTGTGGCAGTATCACAAAGTTTACTGACAAATGGTGGCAGTATCTCAAAATTTTAGTAAAAAATGGTGGCAGTATCACAAAGTTTACTGACAAATTGTGACAGTATCACAAAGTTTACTGACAAATAGTGACAGTGTCACAAAGTTTTACTGACAAATGGTGGCAGTATCTCAAAGTTTTACTGGTCAAATGGTGGCGACATCATAAAGTTTACTGAACAATTGTGACAGTATCACAAAGTTTACTGACAAATGGTGGCAGTATCACAAAGTTTTACTGGTTAAATGGTGGCACTATCACAAAGTTTACTGACAAATGTTGGCACTGTCACAAAGTTTTACTGGTCAAATGGTGGCGATATCATAAAGTTTACTGAACAATTGTGACAGTATCACAAAGTTTACTGACAAGTGGTGGCAGTATAACAATGTTTTACTGGCTAAATGGTGGCACTATCACAAAGTTTACTGACAAATAGTGACAGTATCACAAAGTTTACTGACAAGTGGTGGCAGTATCACAAAGTTTTACTGGTCAAATGGTGGCGATATAATTAAGTTTACTGAACAATTGTGACAGTATCACAAAGTTTACTGACAAGTGATGGCAGTATCACAAAGTTTTACTGGTTAAATGGTGGCACTATCACAAAGTTTACTGACAAATGGTGGCACTGTCACAAAGTTTACTGACAAATAGTGATAGTATCACAACGTTTTATTGACAAATTGTGGCAGTATCACAAAGTTTTACTGTTCAAATGGTGGCGATATCATAAAGTTTACTGAACAATTGTGACAGTATCACAAAGTTTACTGACAAGTGGTGGCAGTATCACAAAGTTTTACTGGTTAAATGGTGGCGATATCATAAAGTTTACTGAACAATTGTGACAGTATCACAAAGTTTACTGACAAATGGTGGCAGTATCACAAAGTTTTACTGGTTAAATGGTGGCACTATCACAAAGTTTACTGACAAATGGTGGCACTGTCACAAAGTTTACTGAACAATTGTGAAAGTATCACAAAGTTTACTGACAAATGGTGGCACTGTCACAACGTTTTACTGACCAATAGTGACAGTATCACAAAGTTTTACTGACAAATGGTGGCAGTATCTCAAAGTTTTACTGGTTAAATGGTGGCACTATCACAAAGTTTACTGACAAATAGTGACAGTATCACAAAGTTTACTGACAAGTGGTGGCAGTATCACAAAGTTTTACTGGTCAAATGGTGGCGATATCATTAAGTTTACTGACAAATGGTGGCACTGTCACAAAGTTTACTGACAAATAGTGATAGTATCACAACGTTTTATTGACAAATTGTGGCAGTATCACAAAGTTTTACTGTTCAAATGGTGGCGATATCATAAAGTTTACTGAACAATTGTGACAGTATCACAAAGTTTACTGACAAGTGGTGGCAGTATCACAAAGTTTTACTGGTTAAATGGTGGCGATATCATAAAGTTTACTGAACAATTGTGACAGTATCACAAAGTTTACTGACAAATGGTGGCAGTATCTCAAAGTTTTACTGGTTAAATGGTGGCACTATCACAAAGTTTACTGACAAATGGTGGCACTGTCACAAAGTTTACTGAACAATTGTGAAAGTATCACAAAGTTTACTGACAAATGGTGGCACTGTCACAACGTTTTACTGACCAATAGTGACAGTATCACAAAGTTTTACTGACAAATGGTGGCAGTATCTCAAAGTTTTACTGGTTAAATGGTGGCACTATCACAAAGTTTACTGACAAATGTTGGCACTGTCACAAAGTTTTACTGGTCAAATGGTGGCGATATCATAAAGTTTACTGAACAATTCTGGCAGTATCACAAAGTTTTACTGGTTAAATGGTGGCACTATCACAAAGTTTACTGACAAATGGTGGCACCATCACAAAGTTTTACTGGTTAAATGGTTGCACTATCACAAAGTTTACTGACAAATGGTGGCACTGTCACAACGTTTTACTGACCAATAGTGACAGTAACACAAAGTTTTACTGACAAATGGTGGCAGTATCTCAAAGTTTTACTGATTAAATGGTGGCACTATCACAAAGTTTACTGACAAATGGTGGCACTGTCACAAAGTTTTACTGGTCAAATGGTGGCGATATCATAAAGTTTACTGAACAATTGTGGCAGTATCACAAAGTTTACTGACAAGTGGTGGCAGTATCACAAAGTTTTACTGGTTAAATGGTGGCACTATCACAAAGTTTACTGACAAATGGTGGCACTGTCACAAAGTTTACTGACAAATGGTGGCGATATCATAAAGTTTACTGAACAATTGTGGCAGTATCACAAAGTTTACTGACAAGTGGTGGCACCATCACAAAGTTTTACTGGTTAAATGGTTGCACTATCACAAAGTTTACTGACAAATGGTGGCACTGTCACAACGTTTTACTGACCAATAGTGACAGTAACACAAAGTTTTACTGACAAATGGTGGCAGTATTACAAAGTTTACTGACAAATGGTGGCACTGTCACAAAGTTTTACTGGTCAAATGTTGGCGATATCATAAAGTTTACTGAACAATTGTGGCAGTATCACAAAGTTTACTGACAAGTGGTGGCAGTATCACAAAGTTTTACTGGTTAAATGGTGGCACTATCACAAAGTTTACTGACAAATGGTGGCACTGTCACAACGTTTTACTGACCAATAGTGACAGTATCACAAAGATTTACTGACAAATGGTGGCAGTATCTCAAAGTTTTACTGGTTAAATGGTGGCACTATCACAAAGTTTACTGACAAATGTTGGCACTGTCACAAAGTTTTACTGGTCAAATGGTGGCGATATCATAAAGCTTACTGAACAATTGTGGCAGTATCACAAAGTTTTACTGACAAATGGTGGCAGTATCTCAAAGTTTTACTGGTTAAATGGTGGCACTATCACAAAATTTACTGACAAATGGTGGTACTATCACAAAGTTTAACTGACAAATTGTGGCGATATCACAAAGTTTTACTGAACAATTGTGGCAGTATCACAAAGTTTACTGACAAGTGGTGGCAGTATCTCAAAGTTTTACTGGTTAAATGGTGGCACTATCACAAAGTTTACTGACAAATGTTGGCACTGTCACAAAGTTTTACTGGTCAAATGGTGGCGATATCATAAATTTTACTAAACAATTGTGACAGTATCACAAAGTTTTACTGACAAATGGTGGCAGTATCTCAAAGTTTTACTGGTTAAATGGTGGCACTATCACAAAGTTTACTGACAAATGGTGGCACTGTCACAAAGTTTTACTGGTCAAATGGTGGCGATATCATAAAGTTTACTGAACAATTGTGGCAGTATCACAAAGTTTACTGACAAGTGGTGGCACCATCACAAAGTTTTACTGGTTAAATGGTTGCACTATCACAAAGTTTACTGACAAATGGTGGCACTGTCACAAAAGTTTTACTGACCAAATAGTGACAGTAACACAAAGTTTTACTGACAAATGGTGGCACTATCACAAAGTTTACTGACAAATGGTGGCACTGTCACAAAGTTTTACTGGTCAAATGGTGGCGATATCATAAAGTTTACTGAACAATTGTGGCAGTATCACAAAGTTTACTGACAAGTGGTGGCACCATCACAAAGTTTTACTGGTTAAATGGTTGCACTATCACAAAGTTTACTGACAAATGGTGGCACTGTCACAACGTTTTACTGACCAATAGTGACAGTAACACAAAGTTTTACTGACAAATGGTGGCAGTATCACAAAGTTTACTGACAAATGGTGGCACTGTCACAAAGTTTTACTAGTCAAATGGTGGTGATATCATAAAGTTTACTGAACAATTGTGGCAGTATCACAAAGTTTACTGACAAGTGGTGGCAGTATCACAAAGTTTTACTGGTTAAATGGTGGCACTATCACAAAGTTTACTGACAAATGGTGGCACTGTCACAACGTTTTACTGACCAATAGTGACAGTATCACAAAGTTTTACTGACAAATGGTGGCAGTATCACAAAGTTTTACTGGTTAAATGGTGGCACTATCACAAAGTTTACTGACAAATGTTGGCACTGTCACAAAGTTTTACTGGTCAAATGGTGGCGATATCATAAAGCTTACTGAACAATTGTGGCAGTATCACAAAGTTTTACTGACAAATGGTGGCAGTATCTCAAAGTTTTACTGGTTAAATGGTGGCACTATCACAAAATTTACTGACAAATGGTGGTACTATCACAAAGTTTAACTGACAAATTGTGGCGATATCACAAAGTTTTACTGAACAATTGTGGCAGTATCACAAAGTTTACTGACAAGTGGTGGCAGTATCTCAAAGTTTTACTGGTTAAATGGTGGCACTATCACAAAGTTTACTGACAAATGGTGGCACTGTCACAAAGTTTTACTGGTCAAATGGTGGCGATATCATAAAGTTTACTGAACAATTGTGGCAGTATCACAAAGTTTACTGACAAGTGGTGGCAGTATCACAAAGTTTTACTGGTTAAATGGTGGCACTATCACAAAGTTTACTGACAAATGGTGGCACTGTCACAACGTTTTACTGAAATAGTTATCACAAAGTTTTACTGACAAATGGTGGCAGTATCTCAATTTTACTGGTTAAATGGTGGCACTATCACAAAGTTTACTGACAAATGGTGGCACTGTCACAAAGTTTTACTGGTCAAATGGTGGCGATATCATAAAGTTTACTGAACAATTGTGGCAGTATCACAAAGTTTTACTGGTTAAATGGTGGCACTATCACAAAGTTTACTGACAAATGGTGGCACCATCACAAAGTTTTACTGGTTAAATGGTTGCACTATCACAAAGTTTACTGACAAATGGTGGCACTGTCACAACGTTTTACTGACCAATAGTGACAGTAACACAAAGTTTTACTGACAAATGGTGGCACTATCACAAAGTTTACTGACAAATGGTGGCACTGTCACAAAGTTTTACTGGTCAAATGGTGGCGATATCATAAAGTTTACTGAACAATTGTGGCAGTATCACAAAGTTTACTGACAAGTGGTGGCAGTATCACAAAGTTTTACTGGTTAAATGGTGGCACTATCACAAAGTTTACTGACAAATGGTGGCACTGTCACAACGTTTTACTGACCAATAGTGACAGTAACACAAAGTTTTACTGACAAATGGTGGCAGTATCTCAAAGTTTTACTGGTTAAATGGTGGCACTATCACAAAGTTTACTGACAAATGTTGGCACTGTCACAAAGTTTTACTGGTCAAATGGTGGCACTGTCACAACGTTTTACTGAACAATTGTGGCAGTATCACAAAGTTTACTGACAAATGGTGGCAGTATCTCAAAGTTTTACTGGTTAAATCGTGGCACTATCACAAAGTTTACTGACAAATGGTGGCACTGTCACAAAGTTTTACTGAACAATACAAAGTTTACTGACAAATTGTGGCAGTAACAAAGTTTTACTGGTGGTGGCACTATCACAAAGTTTACTGAACAATTGTACTGACCAATAGTATCACAAAGTTTACTGACAAATGGTGGCAGTATCTCAAAGTTTTACTGGTTAAATGGTGGCACTATCACAAAGTTTACTGACAAATGGTGGCACTGTCACAAAGTTTTACTGGTCAAATGGTGGCGATATCATAAAGTTTACTGAACAATTGTGGCAGTATCACAAAGTTTTACTGGTTAAATGGTGGCACTATCACAAAGTTTACTGACAAATGGTGGCACTGTCACAACGTTTTACTGACCAATAGTGACAGTAACACAAAGTTTTACTGACAAATGGTGGCAGTATCACAAAGTTTTACTGGTTAAATGGTGGCACTATCACAAAGTTTTACTGGTGGTGGCACTATCACAAAGTTTACTGACAAATGGTGGCACTGTCACAAAGTTTTACTGACCAATAGTGACAGAATCACAAAGTTTTACTGACAAATTGTGGCAGTATCACAAAGTTTACTGACAAATGGTGGCACAGTCACAAAGTTTTACTGGTCAAATGGTTGCGATATCACAAAGTTTACTGACAAATGGTGGCAATGGCAGTATCTTTTACTGACAAATGGTGGCAGTATCTCAAAGTTTTACTGGTTAAATGGTGGCACTATCACAAAGTTTACTGACAAATGGTGGCACTGTCACAAAGTTTTACTGGTCAAATGGTGGCGATATCATAAAGTTTACTGAACAATTGTGGCAGTATCACAAAGTTTTACTGACAAATGGTGGCAGTATCTCAAAGTTTTACTGGTTAAATGGTGGCACTATCACAAAGTTTACTGACAAATGGTGGCACTGTCACAAAGTTTACTGAACTGAACAATTGTGGCAGTATCACAAAGTTTACTGACAAGTGGTGGCAGTATCACAAAGTTTTACTGGTTAAATGGTGGCACTATCACAAAGTTTACTGACAAATGGTGGCACTGTCACAACGTTTTACTGACCAATAGTGACAGTATCACAAAGTTTTACTGACAAATGGTGGCAGTATCACAAAGTTTTACTGGTTAAATGGTGGCAGTATCTCAAAGTTTACTGACAAATGGTGGTACTATCACAAAGTTTACAAAGTTTTACTGTTAAATGGTCAAATGGTGGCATATCACAAAGTTTACTGAACAATGGTGGCAGTATCTCAAAGTTTTACTGGTTAAATGGTGGCACTACCACAAAGTTTACTGACAAATGGTGGCACTGTCACAAAGTTTTACTGGTCAAATAGTGGCGATATCATAAAGTTTACTGAACAATTGTAGCAGTATTACAAAGTTTTACTGGGTAACTGGTGGCACCATCACAAAGTTTTACTGGTTAAATGGTTGCACTATCACAAAGTATACTGACAAATGGTGGCACTGTCACAACGTTTTACTGACCAATAGTGACAGTAACACAAAGTTTTACTGACAAATGGTGGCACTATCACAAAGTTTTCTGACAAATGGTGGCACTGTCACAACGTTTTACTGGTCAAATGGTGGCATATCACAAAGTTTACTGAACAATTGTGGCAGTATCACAAAGTTTACTGACAAATGGTGGCACAAAGTTTATCACAAAGTTTTACTGGTTAAATGGTGGCACTATCACAAAGTTTACTGACAAATGGTGGCACTGTCACAACGTTTTACTGACCAATAGTGACAGTATCACAAAGTTTTACTGACAAATGGTGGCAGTATCTCAAAGTTTTACTGGTTAAATGGTGGCACTATCACAAAGTTTACTGACAAATGGTGGCACTGTCACAACGTTTTACTGACCAATAGTGACAGTATCACAAAGTGTTTCACAAAGTTTACTGACAAATGGTGGCAGTATCACAAAGTTTTACTGGTTAAATGGTGGCACTATCACAAAGTTTACTGACAAATGGTGGCACTGTCACAAAGTTTTACTGGTCAAATGGTGGCGATATCATAAAGTTTACTGAACAATTGTGGCAGTATCACAAAGTTTACTGACAAGTGGTGGCACCATCACAAAGTTTTACTGGTTAAATGGTTGCACTATCACAAAGTTTACTGACAAATGGTGGCACTGTCACAACGTTTTACTGACCAATAGTGACAGTAACACAAAGTTTTACTGACAAATGGTGGCAGTATCACAAAGTTTACTGACAAATGGTGGCACTGTCACAAAGTTTTACTGGTCAAATGGTGGCGATATCATAAAGTTTACTGAACAATTGTGGCAGTATCACAAAGTTTACTGACAAGTGGTGGCAGTATCACAAAGTTTTACTGGTTAAATGGTGGCACTATCACAAAGTTTACTGACAAATGGTGGCACTGTCACAACGTTTTACTGACCAATAGTGACAGTATCACAAAGTTTTACTGACAAATGGTGGCAGTATCTCAAAGTTTTACTGGTTAAATGGTGGCACTATCACAAAGTTTACTGACAAATGGTGGCACTGTCACAAAGTTTTACTGGTCAAATGGTGGCGATATCATAAAGTTTACTGAACAATTGTGGCAGTATCACAAAGTTTACTGACAAGTGGTGGCAGTATCTCAAAGTTTACTGACAAATGGTGGTACTATCACAAAGTTTAACTGACAAATTGTGGCGATATCACAAAGTTTTACTGAACAATTGTGGCAGTATCACAAAGTTTACTGACAAGTGGTGGCAGTATCTCAAAGTTTTACTGGTTAAATGGTGGCACTATGGTGGCACACAAAGTTTACTGACAAATGTTTTACTGACAAGTGGTGGCACTGGTCACAAAGTTTTACTGGTCAAATGGTGGCGATATCATAAAGTTTACTAAACAATTGTGACAGTATCACAAAGTTTTACTGACAAATGGTGGCAGTATCTCAAAGTTTTACTGGTTAAATGGTGGCACTATCACAAAGTTTACTGACAAATGGTGGCACTGTCACAAAGTTTTACTGGTCAAATGGTGGCGATATCATAAAGTTTACTGAACAATTGTGGCAGTATCACAAAGTTTACTGACAAGTGGTGGCACCATCACAAAGTTTTACTGGTTAAATGGTTGCACTATCACAAAGTTTACTGACAAATGGTGGCACTGTCACAACGTTTTACTGACCAATAGTGACAGTAACACAAAGTTTTACTGACAAATGGTGGCAGTATCACAAAGTTTACTGACAAATGGTGGCACTGTCACAAAGTTTTACTGGTCAAATGGTGGCGATATCATAAAGTTTACTGAACAATTGTGGCAGTATCACAAAGTTTACTGACAAGTGGTGGCAGTATCACAAAGTTTTACTGGTTAAATGGTGGCACTATCACAAAGTTTACTGACAAATGGTGGCACTGTCACAACGTTTTACTGACCAATAGTGACAGTATCACAAAGTTTTACTGACAAATGGTGGCAGTATCTCAAAGTTTTACTGGTTAAATGGTGGCACTATCACAAAGTTTACTGACAAATGGTGGCACTGTCACAAAGTTTTACTGGTCAAATGGTGGCGATATCATAAAGTTTACTGAACAATTGTGGCAGTATCACAAAGTTTACTGACAAATGGTGGCAGTATCTCAAAGTTTTACTGGTTAAATGGTGGCACTATCACAAAGTTTACTGACAAATGTTGGCACTGTCACAAAGTTTTACTGGTCAAATGGTGGCGATATCATAAAGTTTACTGAACAATTGTGGCAGTATCACAAAGTTTACTGACAAGTGGTGGCAGTATCTCAAAGTTTTACTGGTTAAATGGTGGCACTATCACAGAGTTTACTGACAAATGTTGGCACTGTCACAAAGTTTTACTGGTCAAATGGTGGCGATATCATAAAGTTTACTGAACAATTGTGGCAGTATCACAAAGTTTTACTGACCAATGGTGGCGGTATCACAAAATTTACTGACAAATTGTGGCACTATCACAAAGTTTTACTTGACAAACTAGGAGAGTACCACAAGTTATGATGTTTTCTCGAATCAATTTACTGTAAAGCACGTCAATACATTTTGATGTAAAAAAAAATATTTTTATTAGGCAGATACATTTAATTCAGGACACTCTTGATGATAAGATATAATTAATCTGGATATCTTGGTTTCTGATGATTTTAAGTGATAATCATACTCAGATTTCAATGCAAGAAATAAGATTGTAAACATAGAAATTGAACGTGTTGAATACAAAACTAAAAATAGAAGAGGGAAACAGTGTCACTTTGCACGTTGTAAATATTCCAATGACAAATCAACCGTAAGAACTCTTTTATAAAATAAGGATGTCATGCATATTTTACATGTAATATCCTCACCGTGAGGTTGTCTTGAAGGTTTGACTAGTAAGCTCTTCCGGGGAGGAAATCTTAAAAGCAACAAACGGACAAACAAACAAATAAGCATGAAAAAAGCGGAATCATAATAAAAAAAATCCTATAAAAATCAACCAGCTGCCTCCAATAGGTGACATAAAGGGAATTCAAGAATTCACGATTTGCAAATCCGGATTTTAATGATCAGGGCAAGTCCGATTCCGGATTTAGTCCGAACAAGGCATTGATCAGGTAACCATTGGTGGAATAAGTACCGCCTAGCTAAGCCTTTCAGAGGCCGGCTGCAAGTCCGTCTAGATTTCCTGATGAAACGGTTTGAAAGCGGCCCAATATGATTCTAATAAAACCCAGATACTTTTGCATTGACCGTTCGCTGTGATATTGATTGAGTGTACCATTCCCTAATATACATGTGTTGGTAAGGTTTTCAATCTGTCTGTCTTCTTGCTATCTCCTACAGTGTCAAAATGTACTAGCCGTTCGATTTTCCCGCACAATATTCCTCGTGAAGGTTTTTTTTATTGTTTTATGGGGCCGAGCTTACATTACACTTTTTTCAATAACCGTTGAGATAAAAAGCGAGATATATGACCTGACAGGACAGGAGATATTTCTGATGTCTGCTCCGCTATCTCCGCTCAGGTTCGGTAATACACTAATCTCACAACGCACGTACCGCACTGACGTAATGTCCGACCTGATGGATGGGCGTGTCTCAGTGCCTCTGGGGCGCGATATCGTACCATCATTCCTCAAAACAGCACATATATGTGGGTCTTTGAAAAACCCGTCTTTCTAGAAGTCTTGGCAAACTACCAGCAATTAAAAACACAAACTACTTGAATTATATCCTTATCTGACGAGTCGAGTGATGCTATTTTCATTAAAGGAGATAGAGATATTCTCACGGGACCCCTATCTGCACTTCTAATATAGTTCACCTTCTCATTTAATTTTAATGCAGAAGTGTTGAAACCTATATTAGGATCAAGGTCTTTTCAAGTCTTGAAGACGTCATCTAGGTATGTAAAGCTCTTGTTTGTTAGAAGCGTGGCGCGTACGATCAGTTTTAACGGCTTTGTCCATCCTCGCCTTGTAGTAAAATTACTGTGTTTGATTGACTTTAATTCAAGTCAAGTATAAGTGTGTGTTGGCAACATACTCTTTCGTACTCATCCATTTCGTCCTTTGTGTTTACTTTCCGAAAGATCGATTCGAAAGAACCATATCACAATAACAACTTATTTGTTTTTTTAGTTATTCTTTTTGTACTTTGTCAGCTATTTTGTACAACCTGGATGTACTCGGAAGGTTTTCACGGCCCACCTTCTTGGTTGTTATTTCGCTCATGCTTTGTTTTCAAAGGAGTACAAACATTCCGAAACACTACATTGCTTTGTACTCGTCAGTTAAATATTGATAAACTATATCGGAAACGTAATGGATCTTAGGCTAGGATGTGATTGAATTACTGAAAACGACGACCGAGAAATGTATCTTCTTGAGTTTATCATCGCCATTGTCAAGAACAGCTTCGCAGTTCTCTGTTAGCAAAGCGAGTTGGTTTGATGACGATGAAAGCTTATATTTCTTTATATTAAGCTACGCCAACGCTTTCCGGAATCCGGGAAAGCAACCGGCTCTACGCTTGCATTAACCTTCGACCTTATCACGACTAGCACAGCGTCCTCTCCAGACAATCATAAATCTCCGAGTTTTAGTTACTTTCTATCATTTTGGCACACTTGCCTGGTGTTAATCTGGCTTTGCTGGATCGAACATCTCAACAGAATCACCTTTTTATCGACATCCCAACATGTACGTACAAATTGTTTCTCTGAAGCCAGTAGTTATCAGAGAGGATTATGGTTTTACTGGTATTATGTTCGGTGGTGAACGGTTCCCTCGGGGCCTCTCAGGCCTCACCGCCATCGGAACACACTTTTAGGGCAACCATGTGTACGAGCGAGACGTCAGATTTGGAGAAGGCGGTATGGAGATAGCATCGGTCAAAGTATTTATGGACATGGCGAGCAGCTTTTTCTTCTTTTTCTATGTAACTCAATTTCTACGTCAGTGGTTTACTGGGATTTTCGACACGAAAGAATGATAGCATTTGTATTGTAGGATCTCATTTTGAATCGCCTCCATTTAGCTGTCTATGCCCGCTGTCGATGTTTACAAGCATCACGAAAACAAACATTCTAGCATCCGAAGATATTCTTATGATAAGACTCTTGTCAAATCTAATGCCAATACTCCAGCACTCTCCAACATTAAAGTGGACGTTCTTGTTTTAAAAACATCATAGAATTGGCGCATGTAGCTTTAAAATATCATTACGCCCGTTTTTTGATAAAGCAAGTTCACATTGGCATTCGCTTTTGCCTTCAAATGTCAAAACGAAACAAAACTGAAAATTGTATTTTAAAGACTTAAGCCTTTGTGAGACAGAGATCTATTTATAGTTCTTCACGGAATGGAGGAAGATAAGTACTTCAGTGTTGCCATAGGCCACGTGACAGATATTTGTTACCATGCCTACAGCTTAAATTGCTCTTTTCGAGAACCCATGAGTGTCTGAATGGTATTTAAATATGACGTCAAACCACATTGGAATGGGCCTTTGCTGTTCCTTAATTTTTGATTAACCATACTTGGTACCATGAACAGTTGAAATTATTAGCTTTCATGTGCATAACCATATCAACATTTTATTGTTCCAAAAACCAAAACAATATAACATAGCAAGATAAGGAAACCACGAATTCATATTCAACACCTCAGGAAGAAAAGACAAAAAAAATCTACACACTCGATTTTTAAACATACGTTTGTTTCGTGATCGTTTCATAAAAAAAATAAATTTTATAATAGAAAACAGATAAATAAAAGATAAATTTCATTTCAACGTAGCAATAAGAATTTCCGTTCCTTTCTAAAATGACGTTTCGAAGAGTTTTATTTATTATAAATCTTAACCTGAGAGTTGAGGTAATTATGTGTCTACATAATACATTCGATATTAATACATTTGTTAGGTACACTTAAAATCAAATAATGTATTTTTTCTCAATAAAAGACGAGAGCATCGAAAAATATTTCCAATCATTTGTACCTGCGAGATTTGAAACGACGAATCTCTGTGACATCAAGTGTCAGTTTCCTGATAAATGTTATTCTTTTTACGTGAGAAGTTTTCTTCATCCTTGAAGGGTTCAATTCTGGTGGTGAATAGACTAATAACGAGTAAAGTGATATAACTACATGTGTCGGCCTGTTGAACAGGTTTGGTGCGTCCATCTTGACCCCCTCCCCATTCCCGGAAAAATTGTATTTCATTTTTCTGCTTAAAATAGATATGATATTTTAGAAAATTTGACAAAAGACAACAATCCAGGCAAAAACAAAAATAAATAAAATAGATAAACAGAGTCATATACACATCTACAATACACACACAAGTATTGGGGTTCTTATATTTGATATCTTTATGTTGCAAGACTTCTGATTTCGATAACAAAATAACTGCTATCTTCACGCTCTCTTTCTTTACCATTGATCAAGTCTTTCTACGCTTTAGTCAAAGTAATTTGATCCGTTTGATTGACCTGTTATTTCTGTTCAAATTACCTCATCATAGGCCCCATCTATCCAGGTAACAGGCCAAAACAATCGGGAACAATTCTTATAGAAATTACCACATCATTGGCCCCATCTATCCAGGTAACAGGCCAAAACAATCGGGAACAATTCTTATAGAAATTGCCGCATGAGATCAAAAAGGCGTTTTGTATACTACATGTGGTGAAGGAAGTGATTATGAACACCTATAATATAACAGATGTGTGACAAAGTACAAGTAAATTTTTATTTTAACTGTAATTGGGATGAAATGAAAGCATAATCACAACTTGGTTCCAGAATGTTTATTCAAATGAATGATCCATATGGTAACCTTATAAAAAGACATTACACTCATTAAGACTACATGTAAATATTAAAATCAAGGGACATAACTCTCATTACTTTAACACAAATTCGCAATACTTATCTCTATCGCTATACTTAGCAGATATACATTTATAACCCACATTATCAACAATGTTGATGATAACATTACTGATTTAAGTACATTTTACATAAATGAATTACACATGTTTCAGCAGAGATATTACAAGCTTATCAACAATACCACTATATACATTTCTGCCTAACATGAACAAGATTCTGCTTAACTGACACATACGTATTCTTAATCAAAAATTTATTTACAAACATTTCACAAATGTTAAACACACTAAAAGTACATAATAAGATAACATTAATCTGACCCATGTCAGTAATATCAAATATACATATCGATTGCACTCAGTGTAACAACTATTCCACATGTAAATGAAATAATAATATATACTTAAAATCGATAAAACGCGGACAGAACTAAAACCTCTGAGATAGTAAAGCTAGACCGGGGTACCGGAAATGTGTCTTCTTCAACAACATCCGTCATGTAAATATATAGTCAATTCAAGCTAAATGAGAAACAAGGAAAAAGTCAGACATACAAACGAGCATCCGTAAAGTTCAAAGCTGCTACAAATCACATAGCCGTATGTATAATGAGGGAGTTTGGTCAAATAAAACTTTCTTGTTATTAAATTATACATTTATGGTAGTTATGACTGGTGCTTATCGGAAAATCACAGTTCCGATTTATTTAGCCGGCACGTAGTAATCATGGAAAATACAAAATACGCACTGCAACAAAAGTGCGAAACGAAACAAATGACCTCTTTCCAGAATTTCATAGAAAGCACAGAAAGCTGTTATCATGATGTAACACATACGTGCTCGTGCTAAGCTGGTAATTAGGATTTTTATCACTTAGGTATTCATCCTTCACACTTTCACGTTTCCATTAACGGTAAGGATAAAAATGGAGTCTGGTATTGTAAAAGACGTAACAAACATAATTAAACCAAATAAAAGTCGCCAACAGATGCTGCACAATATATAAAACTGTAATCAAAATTTAAATTGAAAAACGAACTACGAGTGCCAATTCATTATCTGAGTCTTAATTTGATTTGTCCTGGTTTAAGGTGCTAAAATATGCACTAGATTTTGTTGGTTGGTTTTATACACGGCTAAACAGGAGATACATACAGGCATCTACAACATTCCCTTGATATCGATTTTCTCTTGATTACATTTTAGCTGCATCTTAATTTCATTAAGACCCTCATTTCCATTTCAGAATCTACAACTAACGTGGTACTTCCAACACTGGGCTCGAATGAGGCATACAAGGTAACTCCACTATATCGGGATCGACGACTTAACGACATAAACTAGCACACACACTTAAGTCTGCTGACGTCACAGTGACAAACACAACAACACTGAAGATTGTTAAGGCTGCAGTGAGCAAATAACAAAACTGGTGGACAAATAATGTCAAAACTATAGAAACAATATCACTGGAGCTGATGACGTCACGATGAAAAAAAACAAGCACCAATACTGAATGATGACGTCACAGTGAAAAGCACAACGGTGATGACTGTTGATGTCACAGTGACAAACACAATGCTGAGGTTAATGACGTCACAGTGATAAACATAACGACATTTTGAACTGATGACGTCACAGTAACAGTAGTACTATGTCGTCGCCTTCACAGACTGCGAGGAATGATCACACCACAATGAAATACATGGTGGACTGATGACAAAAACGAAGAAAAGGCAAGAAGTAAATTTATTAACACGGGAGACACATATCATTTTTGATATGTAATTTGCATTTTCACAGAAAGACATTAATGTATCATATGTCATCTCTGATCTGTGTCGCCTCAGAAGCTTAAAAGAGGGTCGTCGCATGGCAGGAAGAATACACAAAAGTGATTTTTAAAAGGTTTTGCTTTTTAAAAAATCGATCAATCATGAATTTATAAGCAAATATAGACTAATTTTGCAAAAAAAACCCAAAAAACCCACTTAATACCGAACCGGTAAAAACGAGTAAAAACAGCATTCACGTTTTTCCCGAAATCTATGATGTCTTTACATAGACAAAATGTAGACATATACCCGTGCTAGGTGTCACGTACGTAGTACTCAGACAGACGGCTTTTCTATCGTCTCTTACTTAACTTGATGGTAAGTTAGTTATTCTTTCACGGAGTCTATCTTTATTACAAATCTTCCAGTTCTCAACATAAAATTTGCGAGCCCGTCAAGTGATTGGGATGTCAATATATCATTAAATAGATAGCACAAATGTCGATATTTTACCTCATTTTGAACTCGTCAATTATCAAATTGAAACGCTTGTTTTAACGATTACTGGAGACAGTTTGATGGCGTTTTTAGAGGTCATACTTAGTTATATTTTTATACTGAAAGTCAATAGTGAAATGTGCCATGTACGTTTCGTTGATAATATGGATGTCCAGCGTCAAAGAGTACATTTAAAGGGAGACAAACTCAAACTTTTGAAATCAAGAAAGCTTATAAGCATTATGGAGATTTGGGATTTTAAAAAATTATTTTCAAATTAATCTGATGCAATACATATATAGTTAAACGATTATTTTACGATTCTTGAGGAAATGTAAATATTATTCTCTGTAAGTATTATAACATGTATAAATATACGCGACACAAGCTACACAACTCGCTGGACAGGAAAACGAAGAAATAACATTGTATGAGTTCAGCTTGTCTAAATAAAAAAAGAAATATAGAAAAAACATTTTCCTCCTTTATAATCTCCGTTTGATAATCACATCTTCCAACGATCCCTATTTAACAACCTCACCTCCCCTTCCCATTTCAGCCCCCTCCTTACCTTTGTCCAGGCCTCATATGGTCTTCCCAACCACCATTATATCCCTTATATCCCACTTTCTATCTATCTTCATCCCCGTATATCCTCCTTGTCTTACCCCCTCCTCCAAAATTTTAACCTCCTACCCTCTACCCTTTCTCCTTTCCCATCCCACCCTCAACTGTCATCTTCTACACTTCGAACTTTCATTTCCTCCCTTCTTCAGTGTCCCCTTTTCCATTCTCTCCTCAATTGTATCCTTCCAGTTATCAAATTATATGAAACCTGAGATAAAAATAGACCTAGGAACCTTTATCCGTTCAATATCGAAATAATTGTGATTCGTTATTGAGACTTACACAGGTCACATGTAATGGACGAGCATGCGTGGACACAGAACATGACATGTTGGAGGGCAACATGTCAATATCAGTTAAGATGTGGCCTGTGTGTTTGAGATAAGTGGAGCCGTATTACTGTATGGGTAAACTCCATACACAGGGGAACCGTCTATGACGCAATTGGTCTGTTTTCCGGAATACTAATACCAGCATCGTTTCCGATACTAGACGGCTTCCGGCCATTCTGCTTTAAATGCAGCACACTGTTGGTGATGTCATTCAATCTAATAAGAAAGGAGAGTAATTGAGCGAAATATACGTATTCTGATTAAACCAAGGCTTTCGTATTAGACATGTGTCTATTTCTAGATCTCTTACGCCGCCCGTAAATGGAGTCAATTGATTCCTGTGACCGGGTGTATCGGACAGACAAATGGAGAGGAGCTCTTTGTATCGGCTCAAGAGTAGGTCACCCCAAGCAATGCCTGTGCATGTCGGAATGCAGATGCCAAGATAAAAATTACTTATACGGACACGAAAACGTCTCAACAAACTGGGTATTATTAATGCCGCGAAAGAGATTTTCTTCCTTTAATTGAATAACACAAGACTCGACAAACAAAGACAGATCGAAAAGGGCTGATAATTTGAACAGTTCACCGTCTATTTCTGATGGAAGCAATCAAAATTGATGAAATGCTTGTCATGCCTGAAGTTTGCAATAGAATTGTCGACGTCGGAAACAAGATTGATGTGATTACGTTACTGCCGATCCCGCGCGGGTGAACTCGTTCACTCGCTCTGGCATCCCTTCCCGAGCTATGATGGATGGTTGGCAACTGAAGATGACCACTCCGCAGGTCAGAACAGGATATTCACCAGCAATCCAATAAGGATCCTTCATCAGATGTCGACAGTATGGTCGCTATAAGCTCTTGTTTTGTCGTTATGGGGACGCTCTCGAGAGCAAGGCACCAGGTGAGGACAACCTAGCAGGAGGGCCAATTATGACGAGAATCCCATGTTGGAGAAGCTATGGAAGAAGGACGTCGTTGAAGTGAAGGAGCACGCGCCAGTTACAGGACACAGACAAATCCATCTTGTACTTCCTGTTCTCATTCTTGTCAAATGAACAAAAAAAGATCTGCTAATTGACAAAGAAATGTAATACAGATGAAATGTTACAAATGAAATTATGAAGAATATAAAAATATAGTTTGTAAATCATATGGATAGTTGGTATCGACATCATCTTAAAATATGATGATTTTAAAAGTTAATCATAAAGGAAAAGAATGTGTAAAATCCGATAGCTATGGTGATTAAGAAGATTAATTACAGGGGAAAAACAATCGCTCTTAATCCCACCTTTTAAGTATAAACCTCAAATCACACCCACGACAGACACACCAACACAAAGAGCGGCGCTGATATACAACAATCACACACATTATAGTGACTGTCCCACTTTTATTTACAACAATCATTATCACACACAGGTCACAATCACGTCAGTCACACTTCACACAAGTTGGTCTCACAAGTCACACTCACACAAAAGCCAAACTCATAAAACACACTCACACACAATTTAAACTCACTCACAAGTCATACTCACACACAATTTAAACTCACTCACAATTCACTCATACACATGTCAAATTTACTCACAACTCACATTTACTCTCAAGTCACAACTGTCACACACACACACACTAATCATGCTCACACACAACAGTCACGTTCATACACAACAGTCACTCTCACACACAACAGTCACTCTCACATACAACAGTCACGCTCATACACAACAGTCACGCTCACACACAACAGTCACTCTCACATACAACAGTCACGGTTATACACAACAGTCACGTTCACACACGTCAGTCACACTCGTACACAACAGTCAAACTAGCTTACAAGTCACACTCACACACAACAATCACACTAGCTCACAAGTCACACTCATACACAACAATTACACTAGCTCACAAGTCACACTCACACACAACAATTACACTAGCTCACAAGTCACACTCACACACAACAATTACACTAGCTCACAAGTCACGCTCATACACAACAATTACACTAACTCACAAGTCACGCTCACACACAACAATTACACTAGCTCACAAGTCACACTCACACATAACAATTACACTAGCTTACAAGTCACATTCACACACAACAATTACATTAGATCACAAGTCACACTCACACACAACAATTACACTAGCTCACAAGTCACACTCACACACAACAATTACACTAGCTCACAAGTCACACTCACACACAATTACATTAGATCACAAGTCACACTCACACACAACAATCACACTAGCTCACAAGTCACGCTCATACAAAACAATTACACTAGCTTACAAGTCACACTCACACACAACAATTACACTAGCCCATAAGTCACACTCACACACAACAATTACACTAGCTCACAAGTCACACTCACACACAATTACATTAGATCACAAGTCACACTCACACACATCAATTACACTAGCTCACAAGTCACACTCACACACAACAATTACACTAGCACACAAGTCACACACAACAATTACATTAGATCACAAGTCACACTCACACACAACAATTACATTAGATCACAAGTCACACTCACACACATCAATTACACTAGCTCACAAGTCACACTCACACACAACAATTACACTAGCTTACAAGTCACATTCACACACAACAATTACACTAGATCACAAGTCACACTCACACACATCAATTACACTAGCTCACAAGTCACACTCACACACAAGTCACACTCACACACAACAATTACACTAGCTCACAAGTCACACTCACACACAACAATTACACTAGCTTACAAGTCACACTCACACACAACAATTACACTAGCTCACAAGTCACACTCACACATAACAATTACACTAGCTTACAAGTCACATTCACACACAACAATTACACTAGATCACAAGTCACACTCACACACATCAATTACACTAGCTCACAAGTCACACTCACACACAACAATTACACTAGCTTACAAGTCACACTCACACACAACAATTACACTAGCTCACAAGTCACACTCATACACAACAATTACATTAGCTTACAAGTCACACTCACACACAACAATTACACTAGCTCACAAGTCACACTCACACACAACAATTACACTAGCTTACAAGTCACACTCACACACAACAATTACACTAGCTCACAAGTCACACTCACACACAACAATTACACTAGCTCACAAGTCACACTCACACACAACAATTACACTAGCACACAAGTCACACTCACACATAACAATTACACTAGCACACACACACACACACACACACACACACACACACACACACACACACACACACACACACACACACACACACACACACACACACACACACACACACACACACACACACACACACACACACACACACACACACACACACACACATATAATAGTCACAAACATGATAGTGTAATAGAAGTGAGAAAAAACCTACAACCGCAGGGTTTCGAACCGGCGACCCTTCGATCTCAAGCCAGCCGCATTTTTCCCATAGAAAATAATTCAAGCGTTTATTGTCCCAATCATAGGGTCCCGGAGTTTGGGCCTCCGAGGTTCCTCACAAAACATGTAATAATATCATGTATTAGATAAAAACCATCGACACATTTTTTCAGTCAATTATAATATTGTTAATTTCACATTATATGGAGTTTACGTATTTAAATGCAAAGTTACATAACTCATTACGGACAACAGACAAGAACATTGTATACGAAGCTCGAATCTTGTAAGACGGGCACTGTAACGCTCTACTGGTATAACATAGTAGTATAGCATATTCACACTGATATATACCATAGTCACACCAGTATATACCATAGTCACACTGATATATTCCGTAGTCACACCAATATATACCATAGTCACACCAATATATACCATAGTCACACTGATATATACCATGGTTACACTGATATATACCATAGTCACACTAATATATATCATAGTCACCCCCAAAATATACCATAGTCACACACTGATATATACCATAGTCACACTGATATATACCATAGTCACACTGATATATACCATAGTCACACCAGTATATACCATAGTCACACTGATATATTCCGTAGTCACACCAATATATACCATAGTCACACCAATATATACCATAGTCACACTGATATATACCATAGTCACACTGAGATATACCATGGTTACACTGATATATACCATAGTCACACTAATATATATCATAGTCACCCCCAAAATATACCATAGTCACGCACTGATATATACCATAGTCACACTGATATATACCATAGTCACCCTGATATATACCATAGTCACTCCAATATATACCATAGTCACACTGAAATATACCATAGTCACACTGATATATACCATAGTCACACCAATATAGACCATAGTCACACTGATATATACCATAGTCACACCAATATATACCATAGTCACACTGATATATACCATAGTCACACCAATATATACCATAGTCACACCAATATATACCATAGTCACACCAATATATACCATAGTCACACTGATATATACCATAGTCACACCAATATATACCATAGTCACACCAATATATACCATAGTCACACAGATATATACCATAGTCACACTGATATATACCATAGTCACACCAATATACCATAGTCACACCAATATACCATAGTCACACCAATATATACCATAGTCACACATATATATACCATAGTCACACCAATATATACCATAGTCACACCAATATATACCATAGTCACACCGATATATACCATAGTCACACCAATATATACCATAGTCACACTGAGATATACCATGGTTACACTGATATATACCATAGTCACACTAATATATATCATATATATACCATAGTCACACACTGATATATACCATAGTCACACTGATATATACCATAGTCACACTGATATATACCATAGTCACACCAGTATATACCATAGTCACACTGATATATTCCGTAGTCACACCAATATATACCATAGTCACACCAATATATACCATAGTCACACTGAGATATACCATGGTTACACTGATATATACCATAGTCACACTAATATATATCATAGTCACCCCCAAAATATACCATAGTCACACACTGATATATACCATAGTCACACTGATATATACCATAGTCACACTGATATATACCATAGTCACACTGATATATACCATAGTCACTCCAATATATACCATAGTCACACTGAAATATACCATAGTCACACTGATATATACCATAGTCACACCAATATAGACCATAGTCACACTGATATATACCATAGTCACACCAATATATACCATAGTCACACTGATATATACCATAGTCACACCAATATATACCATAGTCACACCAATATATACCATAGTCACACCAATATATACCATAGTCACACTGATATATACCATAGTCACACCAATATATACCATAGTCACACCAATATATACCATAGTCACACAGATATATACCATAGTCACACTGATATATACCATAGTCACACCAATATACCATAGTCACACCAATATACCATAGTCACACCAATATATACCATAGTCACACATATATATACCATAGTCACACCAATATATACCATAGTCACACCAATATATACCATAGTCACACCGATATATACCATAGTCACACTGATATATACCATAGTCACACTGATATATACCATAGTCACACTGATAAATACCATAGTCACACTGATATATACCATAGTTACACCAATACATACCACAGTCACACCAACATACCATAGCCACACAAATATATACCATAGTCACACAGATATATACCATAGTCACACTGATATATACCATAGTCACACCAATATATACCATAGTCACACCAATATATACCATAGTCACACCAATATACCATAGTCACACCAATATACCATAGTCACACCAATATATACCAAAATCACACGATATATACCATAGTCACACTGATATATACCATAGTCACACCAATATATACCATAGTCACACTGATATATACCATAGTCACACCAATATATACCATAGTCACACTGATATATACCATAGTCACACTGATATATACCATAGTCACACTGATATATACCATAGTCACACCAATATATACCAGAGTCACACTGATATATTCCGTAGTCACACCGATATACCATAGTCACACTGATATATACCATAGTCACACCAATATATACCATAGTCACACTGATATATACCACAGTTACACCAATATACCACAGTCACACCAATATATACCACAGTTACACCAATATATACCATAGTCACACTGATATATACCATAGTCACACAGATATATACCATAGTCACACCAATATATACTATAATCACACTGATATATACCATTATCACACTCAAATACCGTAGTCACACAAATGTATCATAGTCACACTAATAAACCACAGTCACTAAAATGTATACCCTAGTCACACTCAGCTGTTATAATATGATTAGATCTTTGTATTGCACTGTCTAATAAGGAGATTCCGAAAGACACAAATATATACATATATATATATAAAAAAAAGAAAACAAAATTATACATCTGTGCTCTGAATTGGTGCCCAAATTATTTTGATGACGAAGGAAATTATCTTTCAAACAATTGTAATCTCAACGGGAAAACATGACCTTCAGTCTCAAAATCGCCTTTATTTTGAAAATCCAACGTATTCCTACAGGATTTTTGTTTTGGAGAAGCTATTAAGCCAATGAAATTGGTACGTGGACGTCGTTCTTCAGTCGTTACGTGGAAAGTTGATTATAAATTCACTCGATAATTGTAACTCTCCAAACGACACGGAGTTTCCGCTGATGACAAGCGTGTAGTTTGTTCCGGCAATGTCCCATGGCCCCGTTATTATGGTAATTTCAAATTACCACGCATGCGCCAAAGATAGATGGGCCCTGGCGGTTTGTAACGATATGAAGTAGTAAAGACACGACATCAAACTATTTTATAGTTGGTACTTGGAAGCGAAGACGTGGCAAAATCTATAACGATGGCATGTTGGAAATATCGAAAATGCATTACAACAGTGAGATTGGTGACACTATCAAAGTATTTCGATCTATTTTCTATCTTATTTCAGGTAAAATCAGACCACGCAGAGACCTCGTGATTCTAATTCCCCCAGCCTTCCTTCCTGACGCCTATTTTATTAGACATTATCCATAACGTGTTGCCAATCAAAGCATATAGCCTCTGTCTTTAAACTTCTCTTCCTCCCAAAAAATCCTTTTTTAATTTTCAATTTTGTACATTTCCTGTCAGGCAGATAATTAAAAATAGGTCAGCCATCGGAAGGTGTCAAACAGAGGTCACTCTCTCTAAGGATATTGGCGAATTTGTTCCGCATAATGCTTGATTAACAGGCTCGCCTGGCGAGCTTGATGTCGTTTGCCCAAAGCACGAGACGGTTATCTAAATGCAGACATGATTAAAGCATTTTCAAAACACTGCCTGGCGTTTTTGGAGCACTTTGTAGCGTTCCATTTTGATGTGTGAAGTTAAGTTATTATTCTAAGGTACACGTACGGTGACGAATGAAGTGGAGTTTTAGAGGATTGTCATGGAGGATCGTTTTAGAATTGTTGTTAGGGAGTATCGTTTTAGAGGTGTTGTCAGGGAGGATCGTTTTAGAGGTGACGTCAGGGAGGATCGTTTTAGATGTGTTGTTAGGGAGTATCGTTTTAGAGGTGTTGTCAGGGAGGATCGTTTTAGAGGTGACGTCAGGGAGGATCGTTTTAGAGGTGTTGTTAGGGAGTATCGTTTTAGAGGTGACGTCAGGGAGGATCGTTTTAGAGGTGAGGTGAGGGAGGATCTATTAAGAGGTAACGTCAGGGAGGATCGTTTTAGATGTGTTGTTAGGGAGTATCGTTTTAGAGGTGACGTCAGGGAGGATCGTTTTAGAGGTGTTGTTAGGGAGTATCGTTTTAGAGGTGACGTCAGGGAGGATCGTTTTAGAGGTGTTGTTAGGGAGTATCGTTTTAGAGGTGTTGTCAGGGAGGATCGTTTTAGAGGTGACGTCAGGAAGGATCATTTGAGAGGTGCCGTTAGGGAGAATCGTTTTAGAGATGTTGTTTGGGAGTATCGTTTTAGGACGTGTTGTTTGGGAGTATCGTTTTAGATGTGTTGTTAGGGGAGTATCGATTTAGAGGTGTTGTTTGGGAGTATCGTTTTAGAGGTGACGTCAGGAAGGATAATTTTAGATGTGTTGTTAGAGAGTATTGTTTTGGACGTGTTGTTTTGGGAGTATTGTTTTAGAGGTGCTGTTAGGGAGTATTATTTTACAGGTGTTGTCAGGGAGGATCGTTTTAGAGGTGTTGACAGGAAGGATCGTTTTAAAGGTGTTGTTTGGGAGTATCGTTTTAGAGGTGTTGGCAGGAAGGATCGTTTAAAGGGGTTGTCAGGATGTGTCAATTTTGAGGTGTTGTTAGGGAGAATCGTTTTAGAGGTGTTGTCAGGAAGTGTTTTAGATGGTACTGTTCGGGAGGATCGTTTTAGAGGTGTTGTCATGGAGAATCGTTTTAGAGGTGTTGATAGGGAGGATCTTTGAGTAAGAGGTGTTGTTAGGGAGGATCGTTGAGTTAGAGGTGTTGATAGGGAGGATCGTTTTAGAGGTGTTGTCAGTATGTATCGTTTTAGAGGTGTTGTTTGGGAGTATCGTTTTAGAGGTGTTGGCAAGTAGGATCGTTTTAGAGGTGTTGTTTGGGAGTATCGTTTTAGAGGTGTTGTCAGGAAGTATGTTTTAGGTGGTGCTGTTAGGGAGGATCGTTGAGTCAGAGGTGTTGATAGAAAGGATCGTTGAGTCAGAGGTGTTGATAGAAAGGATCGTTGAGTCAGAAGTGTTGATAGAAAGGATCGTTGAGTCAGAGGTGCTGATAGGGAGGATCGTTGAGTCAGAGGTGCTGATAGGGAGGATCGTTAAGTTAGAGGTGTTGTTAGGGAGGATCGTTGAGTCAGAGGTATTGTAAGGGATGATCGGTGAGTTAAAGGTGTTGTTATATACATTTATATTGTTTTAATTTTGATGAAACTCTTCTCGAAGTTTTAACTTTTGCTCGCCAAAGCTCACAGTAATAACGACGATTAAAAAACCCTTTAAGACTTGTATTAAAACATTTCATGAAAAATTAAAAAAAAACTTAGGATACTATATTTTGCCTCTATATAACCAACAGAAGAAATGCACGTCAGTTCCTCGAAAGCAACTGCAAAGATAACACGACCGGAAATCAGCCACTAGACAATGAATATTGACAAAGAGGTAAGCTTTTCCTAGCTGTGATACGACAGTCCTAACTTTCCTCTTTCTTCTACACCTATACAGAGAACAACTATTTCCAATATCGACAAAGAGGTAAGCTTTTCTCAGCTGTGATACGACAATCCTAACTTTCCTCTTTCTTCTACACCTATACAGAGAACAACTATTTCCAATATCGACAAAGAGGTAAGCTTTTCTCAGCTGTGATACGACAGTCCTAACTTTCCTCTTTCTTCTACACCTATGCAGAGAACAACTATTTACAATATTGACAAAGTTCTTTAGTCTGACAATATCACTCTGTAGACCTTGTCGTCGGGTATCTGCCGATAGATCTGGACTAATGAGAATCCTCGTTTTGGATTGCGTTGCTTGTGAGATTAACATAATTTGGGTGAAACGTTCCCGTTCGGTGAAGAATTCTGGGGGTTAGAAATATGAAATACTGAAAACTTGTTTGACGAAGGATGTCGATGAAGTTAGGGGTCATTTATAGCGTGCATTAGATACATCAGAACAGTACTGGAAGTTACAAACAAACGTCGGAAAGATAGCACATTTAGCTCGGAGGCTCGGACTTTAGATAAACAATCGTTGTTCAAAATGAAGCCATTTACTTGTGTGTTTTCTATGCCATTCAGTTGTAATTCGATCGTCGATGATTGAGGGAAATAAACATTAAAGATAATCAGGCTGAATTCGCTCGGTGTTTGATGGTTCTACACCAAACACCAGAAAATTGGCAGTAAAAGAATGTGTACTACCAAATATGTTTGTAGAAAATATTTCAACTATATGTAACACCTCGGGGCCGGATGAAAGTTGATAGAAATGAGAACGGTTGAAATACCCAAAGCGGTACAAAGACTGATTTCAGATTGTCTGGGCAATGTGTGCTCGCCTACGGTCATTCTGGTAGTTGATTGATTGAAACCTATCCGTAGATATACCATTGCTGGATAGAGAAGGAAATTGATTGCCCCTGTACTGTGACGGTTGGAAAACAATGCAAAACAAACCGTGTTATCTAACATGCACATGCGCAGTATACCTTTCCGGAATGATGTATAAGATAGGAAATAATGGGTGACACACCAGGGGAAAGCGTTTGTCTGGGTCACTTTAACAGATACAGTGATTCTGTGAAAAGATAAGAGTAGTATATATAGAATAACCAGAGTGCAGTGATCTTTAGATATGTTTTCCTCCTTCTGCGGCTCTCAGCAGATCGATGGTGCAGCTGCAAAGTGTTTACTCCACCTCAATATTTTTGCAGAGAAAAATACTCTGGTAGTTCCTGAGCATGCGCCAACACTTTCTATAGACGAGTGATTCCTGGTTGACATAGGACTTTTTTTTTCTTAATTCTAGCACTTTTGGTGATTTTTAAAATTTGGCTTTTTACGAAAAAATGAAAAAAAAATCATCATTGCTATACAGTAGAGCAAGTTAATATTATAGCCAAGTAGATTCAGTCGGACTTTTTTCGGGAGTTTCTGACTAATGGGTCATTTTCCTCTTCTGGACTGAAATACTTTAATGGAGGCGATAGTAAACCTGTCAATGTCACCAAAACTATTTTTAGAAAATCCTTGTTGTTATGCTTTTATCTGTATTCCTTAAGGATTCAGATCAAATTCATAAACTTACGTTTGAACCTGAGATCTAAGAAGAGTTTTCAAGATTTGTAAGTTCAAGGTCAAGTTCTTTGTTACTATTTTAAGAAAATCTTTATCAACGCTGTTGGGGCTTCCTTGGAGGATTCAGATCAAACTTCGCTCACTTGTAAAGGGCCATGATTTATTTAGACGAATTTGGTTTTTGGTTTATCGGATCAAGTTCGCGGTCGCTTTTACCAAGTTAGAAATTCATCGCTCTAATAGCTTCTCAGAATGATTTTTTTAACTTCACGCACGTGGCCATTTTCTATTGCGCACCACGACCAGTTATTTACGAACTAATAATGAGCGGGTTTGTATCGTCCGAGCTGTGTATTTTTGTTGGGACTAGAAGTGTCCTGCTTTTTTAAAAACTTTTATCTATTCGCAAAGTGAAACTACTGAACGAACACTCTATCATCTGGAAATGTGTTGATGGGGAACATAGTGAAATACTCCCAGTAACAAAATATCTAGCTAGCAAAATGCCACGAGTCTGTGCTCAGACTGGTTGAATCTGTGAAGTTATGGCCGACACAGAGTCGTGTACTTAACTAACCATCTATGATAACGTTTTCTTTTTTGACAATAGCGAGTCGTTTGGATGAATGGTGTCGTCGTGGACAATTTTCGGAAATGTGACCGCCTCTCACGTTCCTTATATAAACACTAATTCATGCATTAAATTACATGTCTGTTGATAATCTACGGAATTTGCCAATTTTTGGTTGGCAGAGGAAAGTGTAATTAGAAAAAGTCTGTTGGTGGAAAATTATTGGCTTCAGAAATTGATTTTTTGTTGAAAATGACCAATGTGCATTCAATGATTGTGTCTAGAGCCCAAGAGCAGGCATGGACTATTGGCGAAAATCACAAGCTGAATATTTTTCACTTCCATTCGGAAATTGCTTAATTTATATGCTGGGATGTGGTTAAGGCCAAACCGCTTTTAGCATGTGATTGGTTTCCTGAAACAAGAGAACAGTGATATGGAGAGAAGCTACTTTCTGATTCCCCCTTGTCCCCGATCCAAGCGATAACACTAAAACCTTCTTCTCACACAATTTACTCATATTTTGTTGTATGATGTCCGCCTTTTGTTTTACTTTTTAAATGACACGTTACGTGGAGTCCTGGTATTTTTTCCAGAATTTTCAAATATGGATGTTTTCACTCATGCTTTCATGACTACAAAATGAGGCGGTTTTTATAAAAAAAAATGTATGACAAAATTTTGGGTCACTTCTACCTAAGATATTTAGCTGTTGACAGAAATATGTAGATAAAAAACACAGAGGTCCAGTTTATGTTTCAGATTTATCAAAACTACTAAGGTTATTTTTTCCGGGCACACTGAAATGAGATTTACAGCATGTTGACAGGCTGGGCGCCCCTTCGTTTCGACCTTAAGACAACACAGACATTTATGACTGAACGGCTTGGACGGAAACTGAAAGCTGGACTCGACATTTACCGAGTTAGGGGAGGAGAGTGATTACTCCATGGAAACCTCGCAGACAAAAACGATATAAAATCTCTAATCATCCCATCAAATGTAAGAAAACAATATCAGATTCAGATGTATGTTTCCTTCGCTGGCCAAATTTCGACATCAGAAAAAAAGTTCAATCCAGACAAATACTTTATACGGTGTCATTAGCATGTATGAAAAGGAGTGTTAACTAGTATTTAGCGACATACAAAGCCCGAGAAACTAAAACAAAACAAAACCGTAAAACACACCACAAAAAAAAAAAGCAAAAAACAAAAACAAAAAAAAAACAAAAGATAAAACAAACCAAAAAAAATAAAATAGGAAAAAAACATTGAAAAATAAATCTGAAAAAAAAACGAGATTAAAGGTTTAAAAAAAAAACTAATATATTGAATTGATTTAAACTCTAAAACATACACGACATTTTAGAGACGTTCGTATGTGGAATCGCAATATCGCAGCAGTACCACAATCATTCTGTGTAGGAAAGCTTCCCCGTCAGACATGACTTAGGGCCGTCTTTCTCACTTGCCGAGCTTGAAAAGTAATGAAATATTGATTAATTCATTGATTAATTTATTATTTGAAATATTGATTAGTTCATTAATTCATACCGTCCAACTCCACTCCATGAATTCATGACCGGCACTGCCATTCTTTCGGTTCTCACGAACAATCCAGACATTTTGTAACAGATAAACAGTGAGCCATATTTGCATTTGGCTACCGTGAAAGGAGAATTGTACTTTAACCGCATCATACTGTGAAACTGATTCAGACTGCCCCTTGTGGGTCACATCGGAATTTGACTCAAAATAACTTGTCAACGGTCGACCAGTTTATAGAAGTCAATTTTCTTTTCAAACCACGTAGAGGCTCTAATCTCAGAAAAGTACACATTGCAATCAAAAAACACGTAAAGGGTTAAGTTCCGAGTGTTAATTGGTCTATATTTCGGAATATACGACTCTCTAGGCCATCGTTGGGCCGACGCTTACTTCTTCGCTAGGAAAACCACTCGTTAATCTATATATAAAATACGTCAATTTCACATAATTGTTTTAATTAATTTCCTTTTTTATATTCCATTTCACCGGATATGGTTACATAAAGGTTATATTCCGGAAGATATTTCCATTTTACGGACACTGACGCGCCCAACAACGGTGTTTATGGAGGCGTCAGGTGCCGAACGAAATCGCATTTGAGTGATTATACTTAAATAAGATTAGCTTAAAACATTGTTTACCACACTTTCAATATTGTTGTATATATACGAGATCTGGTTGATACGTTGTGAGCCTCATATTTAAGGGTTTGACATTTGGCGGACATATTGCATTCTTTTTCAACACCTTCCCTTTCAGTATCTTTACACTTTTGCCAGCGATGTTTAAGGGCCTCAGTGCCACCTTTAAAGAAGTCCTTTTCTTGACCATTCAGAAAGTCCTGCACTGCATGTGTGGCATCATCATCTGACAAAAGTGGTACTGGAAATGGCCTTTTTCTCAATTCAGGAAATAGATGAAAGTCTGATGGAGCGAGATCAGGCGAATAAGGAGGATGCTCAATCAATTCAAGATGGTTCTTCTTAGGTGCTAGACATCTCGTATGCTATTGAATCACTGCTCATTCAGCGATTTTGTCCATTTTGCAATACAAAACTCACAACTTATCAATCAGCCCTCGCATATATGATACATTTTCGAACAAGATATACTTTGCAGTCACTATGACTCCACAAAACACCACTTTTTGTTTACGAAGTCAGCCATTATCGGTGACAATGTAAACGGCTCGATCTGGCGGTGATTACGTACGATTTGGTAATGTTGCATGTACGCCGAAAATGGTGTGTTTGAAGGTGGTGGTTCCGGATCATTCCACTAAATGGGAAGAAAAGGTAAAGGGAGCATATAAAGTCGAGGAATCCACATGTTGCCATAGAAACAAGGTACTCCCGATATACGGAGTTATCCCTCATGTTCGTTTTAAGCGTTATACGTGTCGGTAGTTCCGGTTTCAGAGCGTTAGCAATTTCCCATACTACAAAGTAACAAATAGGTGGCCTCGTTTGGTAATGTGTACAGGATTACAGATGGTCGGTCTTTATTTCCCTGAACCTGTTAAAAGTCAGATGTAACCTAACGTAAGGTGACAAGTTTTTATCACGAGTCTTGGAGTTTTAATCGCTGATTAAACTTTGTAGACTACCTACTAACTGCGGAAAGCCTTCAGTAAACGTCTTTCACCGACCCTACCTGGTTACAAAAATAACATTGAAGCCCTGGCTTGAATTTTCCCGGCATGGGTGTGTAACGGTGGCCGATACGATATCTATAAATTCCTATCTACTTAATACTAATTATAAACCCAACACTAAGGTCCCTCTAACTCGACTTGTTCCCCAAAACGTCCATGTCTAGTAATGAGCCCACTTATGTATATATATTGCAGTTTAGTACCATTACCCAAAAATACAATTTCGTTTTCCTGTTATAAGCCCATGGCATGATTTTGAGCCAGAGTGTTTTTGCCCCTTGACATACCGGGGGATATAAAAAATAAGTCAAATTGAATTAAACAGATCCCCAGGAATCGTCACCGAATCGGCAATCACTGGCCACGATCAGGAATCCACATCAAAATAACAAAAGTACAAGTTTTAAAGGAAACATCAACATTTTATTCAAGTTCAAATGCACCTATCTTTGATTCAAAGTTAATACTTGTATACAAATGATGTACAATTTTATAATGACTTTAGTGACAAAAGACAGCTGAAGGTGACACAGTAAACACCACAAGGGTACATCAAACCAAAGGCATATAGCAGGATATTGAAGAAATGCGTGACAGTAGCTAAATTAGTTAAAAACATAAGCTACATAAAGTAGATATATAACTTTTCATACCCGAGAGTTACAAATCTCATTTTCTAAATTTATGGGTTCAATTGCTCAATGGAGTACATGGATTTTTAAAAACATTTCTATCTAAAGGATGGTTGGAACTTCATATAATTCCTATCATCAAAACCTAAGGGTTCTAACATTACCTTGGATTTTTTTGAAAACAGAATCAAAGTTCTTGAAAGGTTGTTTTCCAAACAGGAGATAACAATAAATATGGTAAGAAATTATCACATTTTGTGTTTTCTCAGTCATGCTATAATCAGAGGACTTCCTAATGACTGTAATGATGACCGCCTCAGTACCGATCCCTTCAGTGTCTGATCTTTTATTGAACAGTTATGACGTCTGGATCAGACAAATGACTCACCACAAGGCTAAATTAGTGCAATCCTTAGAGACAAATCAAAAGGATAAAACCAAATTATCCAAAATGGTATACAACTGTCAAGTTTCCAAGGGGGGTAACTCTTATAACACAAACTGCAACCACGAATTTTTTCATTTGACAGGATATCTTCCAAACACACCATCAAAGTGCAGAACTGCATTAGAAAAGGAGTAACAGTTTGTTTTTACCTTTAGTATGTCGCACATTAATGCTGTCTTTGTTTTTTCTTTCATTTACATCCAGTCTCCATGTAATGATCAACAATTATTGACAATTGAAATAAAACAAAAATCAACCAGATTTCTATCAATTGTAAAATTATTAACACAAGCAGATCCAAATATACACATAAAGATATCTTACTGCACCTCTCAGGAAGACTGAACATAAAATATCTAAATATAGCTTTCACTGATACACACACTGGTGAATAAAAACACCCACCATTTTTTTCAATATTAAGAAAATATTCTAACAAAGAGTAAAACTTAATATTTTTGACATTTCATGAAAAATGCACCATTTAATGAAATCATCACATTCTTTCCTGAAATTAACCTTCCAAGTCTGGTTAGAAACTATCTCATTAATATCTTTCTTATGTAAGTTTCATTTGAATGAAATTCAAAAGGCCATTAAAACCAAATTTATTTTAAATTCATTAACTTACATTGACAAGACAAGGTCATTTTCATGAAATATTCTTACACAAACACAATATAGTTTCAATCAAATTAGCTATGATACAGTTTGTAACAGATTTGGAAACATAAAATTATTATGATATTTCAAAATACACAGGTGACACACATTAACATTTCATACCCCAAATTTAATCCATTTCATGCCGAGTTACATCAAAACCATTAAATTTTCCAATCTGTACAACTGACCAGCACAGTCTCTGACCTGTACAGCTGACAAGAACAGTCTCTGACCTGTACAACTGACCAGCACAGTCTCTGACATGTACAACTGACCAGCACAGTCTCTGACATATACAGCTGATCAAAACATTTTCTGACCTGTACGACTGACCAGTAGTCTCTGAAATTCTGACCTGTTAGACTGACCAGAACATTTTCTGACCTGTACGACTGACCAGACCAGTCTCTGTCTTGTACAGCTGACCAGACCAGTTTCTGACCTGTAAGACTGACCAGAACATTTTCTGACCTGTACAACTGACCAGACCAGTCTCTGTCCTGTACAGCTGACCAGAACATTTTCTGACCAGTACAATTTTCACACAGACATAGACACATTGCCAACAATAAAAAAAAATCTTTATCATGATTTCAGAGTAGTAATCATTAACATAATAACGAATAAGTTTTATTTTAAACCTAACACATACACCGTAACACACAAGAAATGGGACACTGAAAGGTCACTCAATAATTATTCTGAAAATAATCAGATATGTAAAATGTGTAAACATCGCCGGCAAATGTTGATATATGTCATCATATGTATTGTTGAAAGTCCTATCATGTTCCATCCTTAGCAGACAAGTTACGTTAGAATTTCTGACCTTATGTATGTTTTTATAGATAAGAAAATACCTGTAAAATGCTGAAGAATTTTTAACCAATGAAACTGATTATATTTTACAGATTAAGAAGATATATAGTTCATATATCACATAAATTAATGATAAAAGATTATCCTGGAGTATACTGTACATGTACATACATTAATGACGTACATACTTTAATGGTTATCTCATTTTAGCCCTTTTAATGCTGAAAATATTGTGTTCAAATATGATCATGCTAATTGCAGATTCTGTACATGGTGTATACAGCACATTTATGTTGATGCACAAAATCATCACTGCACTAATTTGACAAAAAGTAATCCTGCACACAAATTTTCCTGCACTTAAGTATGTCTTCATTATATCTGTGTGATTTCGTGGAGCTTACACTTCACATTCGTCCTGGTTGCTATGGTTACCCAGGATTAAATTTCACGCTACTTCACCTTTATAGTAACCAAGAAAGTATATCTTTCCATTGACATCAATACAGACAATAATGTAATATACATTTCCAGATATTTCAATTCTGGGTAAAATAATTTGCAGATTGTGTCATGTCATGCTATCTATAATGACCATAAACCATATCAACTATACAGTACCTCATTTAAAGTTCATCAGGAATTTCAGTTCACATATAACCCTTGTTAATAAAATGATGTAGAAAAATAAAGAAATTTCAATACTGCGACACATTTCAGAATCTCATCCAGAATAAACTGATTAATGTGAGATTACTAACCATCAACCTAAAGCCCTGGTGCTGTTTTCCTGTATACATAACACAACAGATATATCCATAGTCAATAAGTTTACTAACGATTAAAGTTGCTGTCGAAATTTCTCTCTTATCAGCAATGATTTCTGAAGTAGCATCAATTTTGCTATGTGAATGATGTCAGTGATGTGGATCTATTAATCCAGACATGCAAGGGTTCGTGAGAATTGACACGCCCTGAATTGTGTCCAGAATCGTGAAATTGTTACCATTAGCTGGTCAGTGTGATGGTGTTAACTAGAGATACTGTATTGTATATAGGTCCCTAATGAACAATGAGGGAAAGTCATTAATCCCTTGTATAGGTCTCCAGGGTGTACTTGGATGAGGTGTCGTTTATTTTGTACTTTCAGCTGAGGTCATCCTCTGGACACTAATACCATCATATTCCTTTGATGTGATCAACCCACAGTGCCACTCCCAAATCTGTCAATTCCTCAACCCACAGTGCCACTCCCAAATCTGTCAATTCCTCAACCCACAGTGCCACTCCCAAATCTGTCAATTCCTCAACCCACACTGCCACTCCCAAATCTGTCAATTCCTCAACCCACAGTGCCACTTCCTAATCTGTCAATCCCTCAACCCACACTGCCACTCCCAAATCTGTCAATTCCTCAACCCACAGTGCCACTTCCTAATCTGTCAATTCCTCAACCCACAGTGCCACTCCCAAATCTGTCAATTCCTCAACCCACACTGCCACTCCCAAATCTGTCAATTCCTCAACCCACAGTGCCACTTCCTAATCTGTCAATCCCTCAACCCACAGTGCCACTCCCAAATCTGTCAATTCCTCAACCCACAGTGCCACTTCCTAATCTGTCAATCCCTCAACCCACAGTGCCACTCCCAAATCTGTCAATTCCTCAACCCACAGTGCCACTCCCAAATCTGTCAATTCCAACACCCAATACTTAAAGTCTTATTGGTACAGTAATCAGTCACTACTCATCGAAGAAATTCAAGGTAAACAGAAAGGAGAACACTTGGATTTTAAAAATATCACCACTTTACATTCTGTGGTTCCAGTGTACCTAGAAAAGAGACCAGAAAACTATAAACATTCCGTTTTCAATTTTTTGTTTAAACATCCTTGATCCATCATTGTTTGCTTTTCAAAATCATTCTAATATTTCCTGTCTTACTAATGAATGATACACACTGATATAGGTTTCTGAATAAATTATAAAAAGTGAATTGCAACAAAGTCAGTGATGTGTAACTACTGGGCAATAATTCTATAGAGCTAGTAAGGTTACAGTGTAGACCAGTAATTCTACAGTTGTAAGGTCACAGTCTAGACCAGTAATTCTACAGTTGTAAGGTTACAGTCTAGACCAGTAATTCTACAGTTGTAAGGTTAGTGTAGACCAGTAATTCTACAGTTGTAAGGTTATAGTGTAGACCAGTAATTCTACAGTTGTAAGGTTACAGTGTAGACCAGTAATTCTACAGTTGTAAGGTCACAGTGTAGACCAGTAATTCTACAGTTGTAAGGTCACAGTGTAGACCAGTAATTCTACAGTTGTAAGGTCACAGTGTAGACCAGTAATTCTACAGTTGTAAGGTCACAGTGTAGACCAGTAATTCTACAGTTGTAAGGTTACAGTGTAGACCAGTAATTCTACAGGTGTAAGGTCACAGTGTAGACCAGTAATTCTACAGTTGTAAGGTTATATACACACGGTAGTATATCAGTAATTCTACAGCTGTAAGGTTACAGTGTAGACCAGTAATTCTACAGTTGTAAGGTCACAGTGTAGACCAGTAATTCTACAGTTGTAAGGTTACAGTGTAGACCAGTAATTCTACAGTTGTAAGGTCACAGTGTAGACCAGTAATTCTACAGTTGTAAGGTTATAGTGTAGACCAGTAATTCTACAGTTGTAAGGTCACAGTGTAGACCAGTAATTCTACAGTTGTAAGGTCACAGTGTAGTAAGGTTCTACAGTGTAAGGTTACCAGTAATTCTACAGTTGTAAGGTCACAGTGTAGACCAGTAATTCTACAGTTGTAAGGTTAGTGTAGACCAGTAATTCTACAGTTGTAAGGTCACAGTGTAGACCAGTAATTCTACAGTTGTAAGGTTACAGTGTAGACCAGTAATTCTACAGTTGTAAGGTTAGTGCAGACCAGTAATTCTACAGTTGTAAGGTTACAGTGTAGACCAGTAATTCTACAGTTGTAAGGTCACAGTGTAGACCAGTAATTCTACAGTTGTAAGGTCACAGTGTAGACCAGTAATTCTACAGTTGTAAGGTTACAGTGTAGACCAGTAATTCTACAGTTGTAAGGTCACAGTGTAGACCAGTAATTCTACAGTTGTAAGGTCACAGTGTAGACCAGTAATTCTACAGTTGTAAGGTCACAGTGTAGACCAGTAATTCTACAGTTGTAAGGTTACAGTGTAGACCAGTAATTCTACAGTTGTAAGGTCACAGTGTAGACCAGTAATTCTACAGTTGTAAGGTCACAGTGTAGACCAGTAATTCTACAGTTGTAAGGTTACAGTGTAGACCAGTAATTCTACAGTTGTAAGGTTATAGTGTAGACCAGTAATTCTACAGTTGTAATTGTAGACCAGTAATTCTACAGTTGTAAGGTCACAGTGTAGACCAGTAATTCTACACAGTTGTAAGGTTATAGTGTAGACCAGTAATTCTACAGTTGTAAGGTCACAGTGTAGACCAGTAATTCTACAGTTGTAAGGTCACAGTGTAGACCAGTAATTCTACAGTTGTAAGGTATAGTAATTCTACAGTTGTAAGTAGTGTAGACCAGTAATTCTACAGTTGTAGACCAGTAATTCTACAGTTGTAAGGTCACAGTAGACCAGTAATTCTACAGTTGTAAGGTCACAGTGTAGACAGTAATTCTACAGTTGTAAGGTTACAGACCAGTAATTCTACAGTTGTAAGGTTAAGTGTAGACCAGTAATTCTACAGTTGTAAGGTCACCAGTAATTCTACAGTTGTAAGGTTACAGTGTAGACCAGTAATTCTACAGTTGTAAGGTCACAGTGTAGACCAGTAATTCTACAGTTGTAAGGTCACAGTGTAGACCAGTAATTCTACAGTTGTAAGGTTATAGACACACTGTGGTATATCAGTAATTCTACAGTTGTAAGGTTATAGTGCAGACCAGTAATTCTACAGTTGTAAGGTCACAGTGTAGACCAGTAATTCTACAGTTGTAAGGTTACAGTGTAGACCAGTAATTCTACAGTTGTAAGGTCACAGTGTAGACCAGTAATTCTACAGTTGTAAGGTCACAGTGTAGACCAGTAATTCTACAGGTGTAAGGTCACAGTGTAGACCAGTAATTCTACAGTTGTAAGGTCACAGTGTAGACCAGTAATTCTACAGTTGTAAGGTTACAGTGTAGACCAGTAATTCTACAGTTGTAAGGTTACAGTGTAGACCAGTAATTCTACAGTTGTAAGGTTACAGTGTAGACCAGTAATTCTACAGTTGTAAGGTCACAGTGTAGACCAGTAATTCTACAGTTGTAAGGTTATAGTGTAGACCAGTAATTCTACAGTTGTAAGGTTACAGTGTAGACCAGTAATTCTACAGTTGTAAGGTCACAGTGTAGACCAGTAATTCTACAGTTGTAAGGTTACAGTGTAGACCAGTAATTCTACAGTTGTAAGGTCACAGTGTAGACCAGTAATTCTACAGTTGTAAGGTTACAGTGTAGACCAGTAATTCTACAGTTGTAAGGTCACAGTGTAGACCAGTAATTCTACAGTTGTAAGGTTAGTGTAGACCAGTAATTCTACAGTTGTAAGGTCACAGTGTAGACCAGTAATTCTACAGTTGTAAGGTTATAGTGTAGACCAGTAATTCTACAGTTGTAAGGTTATAGACACACTGTGGTATATCAGTAATTCTACAGTTGTAAGGTTATAGTGCAGACCAGTAATTCTACAGTTGTAAGGTCACAGTGTAGACCAGTAATTCTACAGTTGTAAGGTTATAGACACACTGTGGTATATCAGTAATTCTACAGCTGTAAGGTCACAGTGTAGACCAGTAATTCTACAGTTGTAAGGTTATAGTGTAGACCAGTAATTCTACAGTTGTAAGGTCACAGTGTAGACCAGTAATTCTACAGTTGTAAGGTTACAGTGTAGACCAGTAATTCTACAGTTGTAAGGTTATAGACACACTGTGGTATATCAGTAAAGAATAACACAATCATGGATTTTGATAGTAAAACCAAACAATTTGGTTTTGTTTTAGAGTCTTGTCAGGTTGACAGAAGAAAGCTTTGTATGTTGTTACAACTTGTGCCTAATCTTTTTACCCAATTAATCAAATTTTGAAACGATAAAAACAAAGAGAACTGTTAAACAAAAATTACTCCAGGTACTTATAATGAACTCTTTACCTATAATAAATAATACAATATATCACAAATAAGTTACAAATAATGTTACCATGGTCTCTAAAAAGGTCCTAATTACTGTTCTACATGTAGTTGATTCTAATTACATTAATGATATGACTCTAACATGACATCAATTAATAATTACAAAAACAAAGGAAACATATGTTAATCAAATTTCAATTCAAATTTATTATAAATTATCATTACATTTAAGCTTATATAACTTCCAATAAAATATTGAGGGTTCTGCGTACAGAAACTTCCTTGTAGGAACACATAGACCCCTCCACCTGTCCCCACCTCCCCCCATCCCCTCCCCACTGTCTCACATACCTTCTCATCAACACAAGGACATGCCCAGTCCACTATACCCAAGCCTCTATATACAGAAACACAAACCCTCCTATACAGATATACACTGATCACCTCCATAGATACACAACTCTCTATAAAGACTACAGACATACCCAATTGATACAAATACGTTAATTCTCTCTATATAGACATACCCTATCTCTCTATACAGACACACACAATCCCTCTATACAGAAACGCCCAATCTCTCAATACATAGAGCCGAATCTCTCTATATAGACATGCCCACTCATTCGATACAGACACCCACTCTCTCTATATAGACACACCCACTCTCTCTATACAGACATGCCCACTCTCTCTGTAAAGACACGCCCACTCATTCTATACAGACACACCCACTCTTTTTATTCAGACACGCCATTCTCTTTATACAGACACACCCACTCTTTCTATACAGACACACCCATTCTCCCTATACAGACACGCCCACTCTCCTCATATCAACATAGCCACTCTCTCTTATTTGACACACCCACTCTCTTTATAGACATGCCAATTCTCTCTATACAGACACACCCATTCTCTCTATACAGACACACTCACTCTCTCTATACAGATATGCCCATTCTCTCTATACAGACACACCCACTCTTTCTATACAGACACTCTCTGCATATTTTAATGATACCTGTCTACCCTACCTTGAAATTTAAGATTCTTTTATTTTCTTCATTATACAATCTGCTCATTTGTAATATTTCATTTGAATGATAATATATTCAATCATGAATATAACCATTTGGGACACTTCTCAAAAAGGTACTTTTATGGAGTTCATCAAAATCTAAATTAAATTTAAATAGTATTTTAGAAAATTGTATTAAGTTATGTGTACATACATGTAGATAGTCTCGGGATACATTATCTGTTTGACAATCTCTTCCTGTGCTTAACAAAGTAATGTATATATAAATGAGGTAAGTAAAAAGATCCAAAGTGAATCACTTTTGATGAGAATACAAATAAACTAAAAACAAGATTTTAAAAACTGAATCAAACACACATGGATTTACTGGTAGATGATTGTGGACATCAATATTTCAACAGATTATCACAATTCTTCTACAGGCAACCGTCAGTCAATGGCACAATCTTTTTATTATGTACATTAACAGTCATGAGATTTGCTTTAGAGATGTACCTGTTTGTGAGACAAGTAACAATACACAACTTTCAAGTTTATCATTTAAATACATACATTGTATATATCTGTATTAGTTTTACCTACCAGTAAATACACATCAGTTAAATCATTCCATTTGGGGTTTTTTCCCTTAAAAGGACTTAATAATTACATTACATATTTTTTTCTGTGTGTTTGATTTCGGGCAAGTGTTATAATACTTGAAATAAGACTACCGGGTATTCACAAAATTAAAGCACTTTTTGAGAAAAACTGATCAAGATTTGTTGACCCTCGCTGTTGTATCTACTGCCATTTGCTGTTTTGATCAGGTGCAAAGACATTGTTTACACTCTCTGTAGGATAATGTTAAAAATTAGTGTTGTGTCGTTCTATTTTTATTTCAATTTCTTTGAGGTTTTAGATAAAATGGTAATGAAAACGTTTAAATATCATAATCAACTGAAAGTGCACAATTTCTTAAGGATATAAATGTGATAATGTTTTTTTTTAGTGATAAAATAAAAATCTAACCATTTAGTAACTTTAACCCTAAAAATAGCAAAAGGGGGCATAGGTTTCATGCTAGTGCTAACTAAGATTATTTTTAAAGACTGTGACTACAAATAAATAACAGCTGGCATATTCTGTGATATCCTGCATGAACTGCATACCCTAGCCTTGTGGAATATATGGTCCTATCTTTTTTAATCAGTGAATTTCCCCCTATTAAAACAGTCTTTAAAATTTTCAACCATAATCATGTTCAATTGTTTTTTAAACCATTATGGAAAATCCTCTTTGAATATCCAACCATTATGGAAAATCCTCTTTGAATATCCAACCATTATGGAAAATCCTCTTTGAATATCCAACAATGTGGAAATTTATTACAAATGTTTACATCACTCAATAAAACACAACAACTACATATCTAACATACATATACATCTGTATCTGCAAGATACTGAAAGTTGAAATTAAATAAAAATTCTCTCTTTTAAAGCATAAATGGAGTTCACAAATTTAAGACAGAATTTTTACTTAAATCCAATTTCAAATACCAATGTTTCGATATCACTAGTAAATGTACATATTTTAAACAGGAAGATGCAATTTGGAGGTCTTGGCACAGAACACACATAGCAATGTTATTGTCTCTTCAATAACTCGGCTCAGCTCTAGAATCCATAAGGCATGTACCACAGGAAACCGTGTTACATGGTGTAACACTGTCGCAGAAGAATGTGGGACCAAGCATCCGTAATAAGCAGAACACAGAGGGAACACTTGCCAATACAACAGTATTTGTGCAAATAGTCTTTTTTTTTAACAGATCTACAAGCACAGTGGTAAACATGTTTATAAATTCACAATAGATGAAGCCGTTGAAGACTTAAAATTGGGATGAAAATTTTTCACAATGAACACCTCTGATGTTTTCCTCCACAAAAAACTCTTTCTAAAATGGTCTGCTCATGAACATATCCCTTACTCGGTGAATTCCAGAAAGATTTATCACATTTCAACAAGAACTGAATTCTTTCTGTACCATAATGAAATCGCAGCACCTGGTTAGCAGTCTATACCACCATGGTACAGGTATCAGAGGAGTTTAGATAAGTCACTGGTGAAGAAGACCTAATATCTACTGGTGTTACACCTCCTGTTCCGACTCATTAATCAAAGGCTCATTCTCGATACTTCGATGACCTGCAAACAGGAAACAGAAACTTGTCAATTACATAATATCACATCCTGCAGTCAATTTAAATTTCATTCTATAAATAACATAGATTAAAGGTAATATTGATTTCATGGTTACAAAATGATACTGAATTTTTCAAAAATCATCAAAAAACCCAAGATCACAACTTTTTATTTTTCAATATTTTTAATTTCTCATAAAATTTTACTTTACTGTGACTTATCCGAATGTGAGTTTAATTTCATTCCGTACCCAAAACTTTATAAAACATTATCAATGTTTAAACTAATCCTTCCTAAAATATAGCAATGTTTAAACTAATCCTTCCTAAAATATAGCAATGTTTAAACTAATCCTTCCTAAAATATAGATACTTTTTGAATGTGATGGTGTTACTAGAGCTAAAAATATATAAAATTAATGAATAAATATCATTGAATTGAGAGACATTAATAGAGATAGGACACATTTTTTTCTCGGTCTTAATCAAACTGCTATATAATTGATAATACGCTGACATTCACACACCATTCCAGATATGGGGTATTCACTTAAATAATGTCCAGTCAAACCTTAACTAATCAAAATTATCTATATATCTATCTTCCATTCTGAAAGTTCTCCAACCACCAAACTTAAATTGAAGGCTCTTTAAAATTGGTGGAAATAAATGTTGGAATTATACAATAAATCAATAACTGTAATTAATTCTAGAAACAGATAAGGATCTTGACTTTCAACAAAGAACATTTAAATATTTTTTGGCAGTTTTTGTAGACTTTTTCTGAACATAAATTTCAGAAACAACTGAGTAGATCTAACTAAACTAATTTCTATACCACAATAGACATGTATATAGTTATATCATGCATTTTCCCGTATCCAACATAAGCCCATAACCCAACACAGTAATGTCATAGAGTCCTTCTAGCTCTGTCTCTGCAGATTATTGCAGAACTGCGTCTGTAATTGAGATGGGAGCCCCTGGGCCCCGGCAGATCCTCTATAAGTTGTAACATAGCAGTAACATGACATACATGTATATAGTACGCTGGGCCCCGGCAGATCCTCTATAAGTTGTAACATAGCAGCAATATGACATACATGTATATAGTACACTATTTTCCTACAACACAGAATCATTAACTACGTAGGAAAGCTGAATTCCTCCTAAGTGAGATGTTTAAAACTTACAGAAAGGTATGTAATTATTTCATCATGTTGATATACCTGTTTAAAATTGATATTTTTTTCTTTAACTGATTCTTTCATATTTTTTCTATTATTATTATTTTTAACTTTGACAAAGACAAAATATGCTGTTAACTGTTAACTGAAATTTTTCTCACCATTTTTTAAGGTTTTTCTTTCCGAAATATTCAGTAAGATAAAAACTGAAATCCCTGGGCATGTGTACATGTAGGTAATCAAGACATTTTTTCCTAAGACTGTCCCTTTTAAATAAATACCTCCAATCTTGTATTTTTATATACATTTATATGAGGTGCAGTATATAATATTATAAAGTGCTGTTGTGGTTAAAGTATATGTTTCTAAATCTGACAATGACAATAAACGAGATATAGGAATAGTTGTCTCCACTTCAATGACAAGTACAGCATATGTATGAAACATCTGACTGAACACGTTTGATATCTTAGAGTCATCATTTGTAACTTTTCACAGAGACCAGTTTAATCTGACAATGTGAGACCCTGACATTGTGGTCACATTTACCTGTCTAATCTGACAATGTGAGACCCTGACATTGTGGTCACATTTACCTGTCTAATCTGACAATGTGAGACCCTGACATTGTGGTCACATTTACCTGTCTAATCTGACAATGTGAGACCCTGACATTGTGGTCACATTTACCTGTCTAATCTGACAATGTGAGACCCTGACATTGTGGTCACATTTACCTGTCTAATCTGACAACATGCAGGATCTGCATAATGTTAATAATCTCCAAATATGGTAAATTCCCTTCCATAAATCCTTAATATTTTCAGTAAATTGACAAAAATAAAAAAAAACAAAACCCACTTCTTATATTTGAAAAAGAACAAGATGCAATTATAGTTATTTAAGAACAAAAAATTAAGACTATCCTCAAGGGGAGGGGGGGGGAATGAAGCAATATTTGTCTCCATTCAACTGAAGAGGAGAGATAAATGGGATGAGAAGAGTGGCTCCTTGTCAAATGAAAAGACATAAACCATGATAAACAAGGACAATGACTTAATTCCACACTGAAGGGAAGACAAAGGGAAACACAAGGATGGTATACAATCCTCAATGAAACAAAATACTGATATTAAAGCGTTTTCTCCATTGAAGGGGAGACAACCAGGGTCAATAAAGATGATAGCTACTCACTTCCTCTGCTGGACAGGAAATAGTCTGGACAATTCATACATCTTTTATTTGTTTTTAATTACGATGAATTATGTAGTATTTAATCAGATAATAGTCAACAAGTTTCCAAGTGCTATAACACTAGCACAAATCACAGGTGCAATATGTCAGGTAGCATACATCCTTAAGATAAGAATGATATCCTGTCATTGCAAGAAATCAAGTGAAATTTTATAACAGACATTATATGTTACCTTTTTTGGTTCATGTAAGAAAGAATTTGATAAATATATGAGATATACAAACATGGTATCAAAATAATAAGACGATCTAAAAAGTACAGGACAAGATTAAAAGATAACAGAACACCACAACCATGGATCTATAATCTACACAAGTATCAAGTTATTTAACCAATGTCCATACAAAAGTGTAATACATCTCTAGATACACAGCTGTCATCTCAAGCTAAGACAGTGATGCAAACTCACTTCAGTATATTGTGAAAGTTTTGCAGGTGGTTAGAAATCATTTTGCCATCTTGTCATTAAGCAGGATAAAGTTTTACGTTCAAGGTTAACATTTGTTTCTGTATTTTTTTCAATGACAAATTTCAGACTTGGTGAAAATAGCATGTTGATGTGAATGCCAGAAAAATTGTCGGTGAATGATTCCCTGTAAACAGTGATGGCCTTACACGCTATTTATCAGATACAAGCATTGGTTATCACAATAAATAAGTAACAGATATGTCAGAGTAATGTGTCGAGCTTACTTGGTCTAAAGCATGAGAAACTAATGAGACCAATCAGTCTTGAAAAACTGAGACATATTTACATGTATACTGGAAAATGCAGAATAGTCATAAAAGCAAATAAAAAAAATACCCTCATTAATTTGTGATGGAATGTATCACATACCTGATTCTTGATTAAAAGTTTCAACAGTTGAAGATGCATGTCGAGAGCTGCCCTTCCCTACGGAGCTGTGTGGACTCTCCGGTACAAATATAGCTACAAGCAATGCCATTATGACTAGGATGGTTCCAAATGCAAATGGAGGACCAGGGATCAAACTCTGAAAACCAAAATAAAACTAGATGTTGTAGAAGGTTAATCATTTAGTTGTATAAACCTAGCTCACCTTAATATCCTCACATTTTAATATCAGTATCAGTGACAATTGTCTGAAAATTTTGAAAATACATACAGTTGGTCTGCTTTTTTCTGAAGACAATCTTATACTTAAAAGGTACCCAAGAATCGATCATCTTAAATGATCTGATAATTTAGATAATTAAAATATCTAGGGGCAGCAACTCTCATTTTTAATATGTCTACATTTAATGGGAATAAAGTGACTATCTATACCTGAAGAAATGACCACTGGTCAGTGCTTACCTCTTCTGAATTGACTGCCGTGGCATTAGTGGGCGGAGGATCCTTTAGGTCCACTTGGAACAGGTAGAAAATGAAGCCAAACATGGCCGGACCAAAGCCATTACATAATCCTCGTATACCAGTGATAATACCTTGGGCCACACCTGCAGTAGAAATAATACATATTGCTATTTTCTAATTTCTTCAGTTCCTTTGTCAGAAAAACTTAGTAGTAGCTCTAGATTGTTCCTGCTTTTATTAAAAAGTAGCTTGGAATTAAAAACAGCAGAAATTAAGGTAATTAACAGTCCTACAATCAACAGGATCCCCACTACAGATTCAAAGGTTAAGTCCTTAAGTGGCAATGAACTTTGACCTATTTTCAAGTAAAAACGTTGATGTTTATGCTTGAATGACTTTTTGATAAAGTTATGTAAAGAATAAAGAAATAATTATGTGAGAAACAATACAGAAAATATGTCAGAATTCAACAAGAAACTAGAATAATTCCACAGGACAGCAGCAGGTAGGGGACTGGGCTTATTATATGACATGAGTTTACCTCCAGATAAACATGGTCGGTATTGTAAATCGTAGTTCTGCTGTATATTTGTTTTGTTCAAATACCTATATGTTGATTTTTCAAATCATTCTGGTGTCTGAGTTTTATAAAAACAGCGGGGAAGAAGACAAAGATAATGTATTGGTGTTGAAATGCTTAAAATACACACGACCAATTACCAGCGACACCAATATATGTACCCCGACATACTTTTGTCACATACACATTTAATGGACAACTTTTCTGTGGAAAAAGCAAGACAGGTCTTCGACTGCAGGGCAAGTAATGAATACAAAGTAGGGCTGTAACCTTGTGAAACAGACTGTCTACTCCGTCATAAGTCTAACCTTATATAACAGTCAAGTACAATCATAGTGGAGAATGAATGGGCAAATAGCACTCTCATTCTAAATAGACACATCAATTTACAACCATTTGTATTCAATATCTTCACCATTATTCAATGCTGCCGTTGCATTTACAATTATAATACCCTAGAATTTAGATTGAACAATATCATTACAGTGTATATTATAACGAAATATGACTCACAGATAAGCAAGGTGCAGAGAAAACTGGTCTGTCACAACCTTATAATTACACGACTTTGAACACGAAACATGTGAGTCATTGTTAGGATCACACCAGACACAAGGTGGCGGTAATTTACTGAGGGCTATTAAGAGGTACTGCAAGACCAAAGCTACAGACAAGTCGGCCGTAAAAACTCTAATACCTCCATAACCAGACGCTGAAGATGATCCATAACTTGTATAACCTCCCTTTTATACACACAAGCCAAAATAAAATGCATATAATTTAAGTAAATCATGCGACAGACAAATTTGATATGGTTTCAGTGATGAATTGCTGTACAGATTCACATCAAAACAGACCAGTATTTAAAAAGTTGAGACAGATCGTGATAATACCACAATAAACATGACTTATGGATGCGGATTATATTTGGGAGAGGGGGGGGGGGGTTCTTCCACTGAATAATTGTGTCAGAAGAAAGACAACTCCAGCATGATCATGACAATCAAACTGTGTTTGGACAATCAGATCAGAAGCTACCATTATACTAGTTTATGTAAGTCTGCAGTTTTCATTTCAACACAAAGTGTCAAGACTAACAAGAATCTACTGTACACACAAACCAAAGTGTCCAGACTAACAAGGTTCTAATGTACACACAAACCAAAGTGTCCTGACTAACAAGGTTCTACTGTACACACAAACCAAAGTGTCCAGACTTACAAGGTACTACTGTACACACAAACCAAAGTGTCCTGACTTACAAGGTTCTACTGTACACAAACCAAAGTGTCCACACTAACAAGGTTCTATTGTACACACAAACCAAAGTGTCCAGACTAACAAGGTTCTACTGTACACAAACCAAAGTGTCCAGACTAACAAGGTTCTATTGTACACACAAACCAAAGTATCTAGACTAACAAGGTTCTACTGTACACACAAACCAAAGTGTCAACCCTAACAAGGTACTACTGTACACAAACCAAAGTATCTAGACTTACAAGGTTCTACTGTACATACAAAACAAAGTCATTAAAAGAACTAGATGTGTTTATGAAACACTATGCCCCTGATTACAACAAACTTCTGAAGCCGTACTGTGTAAGGCATGTGCTAATTGCATGCACACTTTGTGAAACACTTGTGCCTCATTGTGGTCTGAACTCACACTTATATTTGTTTACTAAGATAATGAGCAAAATTGCAAATTAATAAATATTTGCACCTGATAATGAATGGGCAGTTTTCAAATGTATGTCAAAGGTCACAGTCAAGGCCACATTGTAAAAATAAATTTGCTCCACTTTTCCAGAATCTAAACACACAGAAATATCAAGGATTACCTCTTACGGTGTAAACACAAATCAAAGTGTCCAGACTAACAAGCATCTACTGTACACACAAACCAAAGTATCCAGACTTACATGGTTCTACTGTACATAAACCAAAGTGTCCAAACTAACAAGGTTCTACTGTACACAAACCAGTGTCCAGACTAAAAAGGTTCTACTGAACACAAACCAAAGTGTCAACCCTAACAAGGTACTACTGTACACAAACCAAAGTATCCAGACTTACAAGGTTCTACTGTACACACAAACCAAAGTGTCCAGAGTAACAAGGTCCTACTGTACACACAAACCAAATTGTCCACACTAACAAGGTTCTACTGTACACACAAACCAAATTTTCCAGACTAACAAGGTTCTACTGTACACACAAACCAAAGTATCCAGACTTACATGGTTCTACTGAACACAAACCAAAGTGTCCAAACTAACAAGGTTCTACTGTACACAAACCACAGTGTCCAGACTACAAAGGTTCTACTGTACACAAACCAAAGTGTCAACCCTAACAAGGTACTACTGTACACAAACCAAAGTATCCAGACTTGCAAGGTTCTACTGTACACACAAATCAAAGTGTCCAAACTAACAAGGTTCTACTGTACACACAAACCAAAGTATCCAGACTTGCAAGGTTCTACTGTACACACAAATCAAAGTGTCCAAACTAACAAGGTTCTACTGTACACACAAACCAAAGTGTCCAGACTTGCAAGGTTCTACTGTACACACAAACCAAAGTGTCCAGACTAACAAAGTTCTACTGTACACACAAACCAAAGTGTCCAGACTAACAAAGTTCTACTGTAAACACAAACCAAAGTGTCCTGAATAACAAAGTTCTACTGTACACACAAACCAAAGTGTCCAGACTAACAAGGTTCTACTGTACACTAACCAGTGCCCAGAATAACAAGGTTATTTACACATGGCCAAAAGGAAGACTTGTAGGCAAGGTTGGTTTGTAATATGTGATTCTATCTCTGTAGTCTTTCTCATGAGATCCAGATCACAGATCTACCTATATGTCCCCAGTGTATCCTTGAGTAAAAACACCCTGATGAATGGCATGTTGTAAGCCTCCATGTGGTGTTCAGTGTAAATAATTGCTTCTCAATTCTTACCTAAGCTCAATTCCTTGTAGTTTGAAACTTTACATTAGATATATCTGTGAGACCATAATTATAAAGCTCAATTTCATTGATAATTTCAATATTCTAGAGACAGTGGCTAGTCTACCGCACAACGCCAAGTAAATAATAACTAATTTTATATGGATATGTCCAATTTCAGACAAAGAAGTTAACACAACAGTAACTGTAAATATTCCTGGTACAGTGGACTGTGACAGAAGAAAATCCAAGCATTTTTGTCACATAAAACTCCACCATTAACCTCAAATTTGTTACAATTACATTAGTTACACAATAAGAAAGTGTCAATTCACAACAAGAGCACCCTGGGCAGAACAACATACGCCCATGCCGGCCAAATATTCAGGATTTGATGAGTAGAAAAGAATACAAATATGGGAATGATTTTCAGTCAAAACATCCAGAGGAAAAGCAGTGATGTGTGGTTTTATATAGTGATAAGGTAATACAAGTTCTAAAGAGATGAGTAGAAAACTGCTGAAGTGATGTGTGGTTTAATATTGTGATAAGGTAATACAAGTTTTAAAGAGATGGGTAGAAAACTGCTGAAGTGATGTGTGGTTTTATATTGTGATAAGGTAATACAAGTTCTAAAGAGATGGGTAGAAAACTGCTGACATGATTAAAATACTTAAAAAGAACTAAGAGCAATAGGTTTCTGAAATATTTTTAAATCAAAATACTATTTATGAGAATACAATCCCATGTTGTGGTTTTCCAAGAAATTGATAAAAAACTTACTCCTTCAAAAATTGTTGAATCAAATTGTTTAAAAAAAGGACTTTTTGTCAAAGTGATTTAAGCCTCCAATATTTGAAATAAATAAACTGAAAACTGAGAGAGATGATCTTTGGATAAGATTAACATTACGTAAACAAAACAGGGCAGTAACTCTAATAAATACAGTTGAATCAAACTGCCATTCAGGACAACTTTGACTTTGATTAAATCAACTTCAGACAAAATAAGAAAACAATACATCACAGCATTCAAGTAAAGTGCTCTCTTAAATTTATATTAAATACAAACAAATTATATGTATAAATAACATCAACAATTACAAAACAGTACCAAACACATTATTCATGTTCTAAAAACACAGCATAGCAGATTCATAAGATTTGCAAGAAAAAATATCATTCATTCTTTCAGGAGAAATACTTATCAATACTACTGAGGATTGTTTTCCAAAGAGGCTCATGATGATCTGGTTACATTTGCTGAAGTTGATTTATTTAAACTATAGGAAAAGTATTTAAAACACTATATCTTATATATGTTTTCCCTATTAGGCCCTGCCCCTCTGGGCAAAGGGTGTTATAGGGTCTGTTTACACAAACAGATCAAACATGGACAGAACTGAATCATTCCAACTGAAGAAGAATTTTGAAGAATTTCCTGTATTGCCACTATTGGGCCATCCCACCTTTCCCAACCAAGGAGGCCAAAACCATGAAACTCAATGTTTATACAAAATTGATCCCCTTCACCCAAGCATGCCTCAGACTAAATTGGGACAGAATCCAGGCATTCTTATAGAAGAATGATTATAAAGAATTAGCTCTATATCAATTATTAGCCATACCATTCTGCCCCAGGGGACCAATACAAAATGTATTACTCTCCATCCAAAAATTCTGCAGACTTAATTTGGGCAAACTCCAGACATTCCTACAAGAGAAGTCAGATAGAATTTGCTCTGCTTTCCTATTGGATCCTCCCATTCCACCAAATTTGGTCAAAATCTGCTTGGTCATTCATGAGTAGTAGTGATTTATAGGAAATGTTGACAGAGGAACAGGCCATGTAAACTAAAAACAATGAACATTAATACAGCAAAGTGATAACAAAGTGGGAGAGAGTTTGGAGGGACGTTATTGTTGAAGAACAGGAAAAGAGGTAAAACAAGATGTCCTCTTACCTTGTTGGTCTGCAGAAGAATGTGATGAAGCAAATGCACTAATGGCTGGATAGGTTACACTGGACATGGCTGCCATACAGCCAGCCACCCACATAATCCTGTAAATACAAACAGTGGAGAAATTATACTCCAGACATGGCCACCATACAGCCAGCCACCCACATAATCCTGTAAATACAAACAGTGGAGAAATTATACTCCAGACATGGCCACCATACAGCCAGCCACCCACATAATCCTGTAAATACAAACAGTGGAGAAATTATACTCCAGACATGGCCACCATACAGCCAGCCACCCACATAATCCTGTAAATACAAACAGTGGAGAAATTAAACTCCAGACATGGCCACCATACAGCCAGCCACCCACATAATCCTGTAAATACAAACAGAGGAGAAATTAAACTCCAGACATGGCCACCATACAGCCAGCCACCCACATAATCCTGTAAATACTATCAGTGGAGAAATTATACTGAAGCTATACTTGACTTAACTTTGCCTATGGTTGGCATGAAACCAGACTTCTGTACAGTCCAACCTATCGCTGTAGGATATCTCAATAAAGTTACTATAATATAGGAGTATGAAGAATACAGATAGAACAATTTTATGATTTGAATGAAGTGAAGGTTTGTTACCCCCCAAAAAAATGCTAATAATTTTGTACTTATTTGTTATAATGAATTAAGCTATAACCAATTATTGTTTATCACAAAGATTTAAGTTCATGGTCCACTTGTTTATTACAAAGTTATTAAGTTCAGGGTCCACTTGTTTATTACAAAGTTATAAAGTTCATGGTCCACTTGTTTATTACAAAGTTATAAAGTTCATGGTCCATTTGTTTATTACAAAGTTATAAAGTTCATGGTCCACTTGTTTATTACAAAGTTATAAAGTTCAGGGTCCATTTGTTTATTACAAAGTTATAAAGTTCATGGTCCACTTGTTTTTTACAAAGTTATAAAGTTCATGGTCCATTTGTTTATTACAAAGTTATAAAGTTCATGGTCCACTTGTTTATTACAAAGTTATAAAGTTCAGGGTCCATTTGTTTATTACAAAGTTATAAAGTTCATGGTCCACTTGTTTATTACAAAGTTATAAAGTTCAGGGTCCATTTGTTTATTACAAAGTTATAAAGTTCATGGTCCACTTGTTTATTACAAAGTTATAAAGTTCATGGTCCATTTGTTTATTACAAAGTTATAAAGTTCATGGTCCACTTGTTTATTACAAAGTTATAAAGTTCATGGTCCAATTGTTTATTATAAAGTTATAAAGTTCATGGTCTACTTGTTTATTACAAAGTTATAAAGTTCATGGTCCAATTGTTTATTATAAAGTTATAAAGTTCATGGTCTACTTGTTTATTACAAAGTTATAAAGTTCAGGGTCCATTTGTTTATTACAAAGTTATAAAGTTCATGGTCCAATTGTTTATTATAAAGTTATAAAGTTCATGGTCTACTTGTTTATTACAAAGTTATAAAGTTCATGGTCCAATTGTTTATTATAAAGTTATAAAGTTCATGGTCTACTTGTTTATTACAAAGTTATAAAGTTCAGGGTCCACTTGCTTGATAAAGTTTTATTAGTTTAGGGTCCACTTGGTTAATGAAAATTATCAGTTCAAGGCCTGCAGTACTGTCAAAATGTTTTTAAGCATATTCAATTTCTAAAAATAAATGTAATGCTGACATTAAAAATGTTCTTAAATCATATTTTCATAATTTATCGTATTTTCCGGACTATACAGGGCTCTCGATCTGCCAGATTTGGGGTCAAATTTCGGCCCCATTCCCAATGCAAAATAGTATCTTTTTTTCCCTATTTAGACCCCAAGTTTTCCCAATTCTAAGGAAAAGCCGCTATTTTTCCGAATTCTAAGGGCCCCGGGCCCCAGTCCCAAAATGGTGTTTGTGAGAGCCCTGCTATAAGATGGACTTTTTCCTCGTGACTGTGGTGTGCTATTTATATACCAGTGCTGCTTATATGTGGACATTAAAAAAAAACGGAAAATACAGTAATTGGTTTTCCAAGGAATGATGATTTTTATTGTATGTTAAATGCTACAAGGGAAATGAAATTGAATTCAACAAAATATTTGACCAAATGATAAGAATAAACTAGATGAGTACAAAAGATTTACCATTAAGTTACAAAAGTCTACACCACACAAAAGATCTATATATAATTAGTATGTTTACAACTTGATCACATTCAGTTTAAGATGGTGATAGTCCAGAAAAAATGGAATTATTTTAGTGATGTTTGCTTATTATGAATTTTATCAGTTTGAACAAAAATTCATGTAAATTTTTCTACAAATTAAGGGTATATCAAAGTGATTGTCCCCTGGCATGTGTTATCAGTAAATTTTATTGTAGAGCAAGTTTGTGAATAATGTTGGTGAAACACTGTTCAGTTGTTTAATTTGTGAATTAAATTTCATATGACATTTGTTGAGGGGAGTGGGGTTAAAAATGCTTATAATTACATTTCTGTTAGATTATAAGTGATGAATATGGTAGGTCTAACAAATTCAATATGGAAATATTGTCACCAATATAACCAGTATGTAAACTCACCAGTCCTGAGATCCAAAACCATAGCAGGCCAACTGTATGATCTCAAACACCAGCCCAAACATAATGGCTCCTTTATGACCAAGATACTTCATTAAAACAGTCAATATCAAGGTCTGAAACAAACAATAGGGTTGATTAATATCAACAAAATCAACATTACAGGCAACAATACTTACTTCACCAACGACAAGATGTCTACTAAAGATATATCATTTATACTGTTTTTTACATCAATACTGTATTCACATCAATACTGTATTCACATCTATACTGTTTTTTACATAAATACTGTTTTTACATCTATACTGTTTTTTACATCAATACTGTATTCACATCAATACTGTTTTCACATCAATACTGTTTTCACATCAATACTGTTTCACATCAATACTGTTTTTACATAAATACTGTTTTTACATCTATACTGTTTTTTTACATAATCTACATCAATACTGTTTTTACATAAATACTGTTTTTTTTACATCTATAATGTTTTTACATTTATAATGTTTTTACATAAATACTGTTTTTACATCTATACTGTTTTTTACATCAATACTGTATTCACATCAATACTGTTTTCACATCAATACTGTTTTTTTTACATCAATACTGTTTTTACATTTATACTGTTTTTACATTTATACTGTTTTTACATCTATAATGTTTTTACATTCATAATGTTTTTACATCAATACTGTTTTTACATTTATACTGTTTTTACATCTATAATGTTTTTACATTCATAATGTTTTTACATCAATACTGTTTTTACATTTATACTGTTTTTACATCTATAATGTTTTTACATTTATAATGTTTTTACATCAATACTGTTTTTACATCTATACTGTTTTTACATAAATACTGTTTTTACATCTATAATGTTTTTACATAAATACTGTTTTTACATAAATACTGTTTTTACATCAATACTGTACTATTTTTACATATCTACATGAATACTGTTTTTACATAAATACTGTTTTTTTTTTACATCTATAATGTTTTTATCTAAATACTGTTTTTGCATTAATACTGTTTTTACATTTATACTGTTTTTACATGAATACTGTTTTTACATCTATACTGTTTTTACATGAATACTGCTTTCATGGTACACTCTGTCAGGACAATACTTACTTGAGCAATAACAGACAGGACTCCCACTAATGCTATAAAGGAAGCAACAGTTTCAGCCGAGAAACCCATTCTCTGAAAGGATAAACAGATTTATGTCACAGCTACTATAACACCACTTCTATGTTCAGTTTTCCCCACTGTACATTCTTGATTAAATATTCCTTAATTCGAAACAGTAAACCTCAATATACTGGAGAAATGTAGAATATCAATCTATGATGTTATTTTCTTTGGAAATCACTTTCTTCCATCCTGATATTTACATCAGATTCTGTAGTTTATAAACATCCTACTGTTGTTTCTAAATTATTACTTAGGACAAGTAAACCAGAATATCATTTTACCATCACGCACATCAGTATTGTACATCAATGTAGTTATCCAGAAATAAGCCTGTGTCAGATAATAAGACCATCTCACCCATTCATTTCATTGTCCACCAATAAGCCCATCATTTATCAGAATTTGTATGATGGCCCATGGGCTTTCTGCAGGATGTGAAAGCTAAGGAGAATGTGTTAGTTTTTTATAGACCTGTAAAGAAGGGCAACTTCGAGGTTTCTGGTTTTTAAACTTGTTTTTCTGATTGTGGGACATGTTATGCATTCTATACTAACTCACCGGTCTAAAACAGACAAGGAAACAGGAATATTCTCCAGCCTCGGGAAGATAGGACAAGAACACAGCTACACATAGTAACAATATCAGCTATATATACTCACCAGTCTAAGATAGACAAAGAAACAGGAATATTCTCCAGCCTCGGGAAGATAGGACAAGAACACAGCTACACATAGTAACAATATGAGCTGATCCTGTCCAATCTTCTTCAGCGCCTGAGGATGTAAATAAATAATCATGGTTTTAATAGAAAGTTGTACATTATGATTTATCAGCACCATATATAGATACAAATGAACTATAAACTCCAAGCCTGTGATCAGGGACAGAAACTATGGTTAGCGACCAGTTACTGATCAAAGAAGGATAACTCTTAATCAGAAAGCAAAACCCAATGTTTGAAAGGATTTCATAAAATTCAAAGTTGTCCATACATGTATATCAAGCTTTCTGAATACATAAATAACACAAAAACTCTGTAAGAAATTCTCAAACTATACACTTAGGTCCCCCAGTTATAAAACATCTAGCACAAACCCAGCCCAAAGTCTAACATCTCAGTTTCTCTTATAGATATTGTTCTGCTGTTTTAGAAATAGTTTGAAAACATCACAAATGAAACGATTCTATAAAAAGTAATCGTAAACATGTGAATTATCAAGATGTACTATTTAAGGGTTGATTGTTAAAATATTCTTTAATAGCTGATCAGTCAATTTTCCTAAATTTCTATACCGTAGTAGTAACAGAAAAAGTGATTAAAAGAAGATAAGTCATCAGCCTGCTACATTTCAAAATAAAGATAAGTTTTTTCAAGTGATAATCTCAAATTTTATATAGAGTACAATCATCCATTCAAGTTTATCAGGCTCATTTCAATATCTTCCTGTAAACAGTTTCTGAGGACAGAAATAACATTTAGTACATACTTCAATAAACGATTGTGTCTTCCTTATTTATTCTCATAAATAATACTTACCCCAAAAGGGTCTGCCTTGTCCCAGGAGATCTGGGAGCCCCAACTGGCTGGCCTAAGTTTCTCTGGCAAGGATTCTGGCACAGCTACTAAGATAAAAAAGATGTCCAGTAAAGCTACAGCTGTGGCCAGCCACACAACCAAGTTTTCGCTGTAGGCTTGTTCCAGGTATGACCCTAAGGCAGGACTGGTTACCAGGCTAGCAGCAAACGTAGCTGACACCTACATAGAACATATATAAACAATAGAAATAAGTAGGTTATACCTACATTCTGTACACAAACAATATACAAAGCAAACATACATTATTTAAACAAGTAACTGTTACCAGACGGTTAGTATACAGTCAATATGAAATAAATTCACAGAACAGATTTGATATATTGTCAGATCAGAATAAAAATCATGGAATTCGTATGAGCTTACATGTTTGACTCTAAAGATGTTCTGTTTTAAAATTCTGAGATGAAAATGGAAATATTAAATTGTTTACAGATGCTTGATACATGTTGCATGACGTCAGATGTGATCACAATAGATCACCCTGAGACTTTGTCTAAGGTGACAGAAAAGTACACAGGAAAAGGAAGTTGTCTTGAAGGAGAAAATAAGAAGTTGTTAAAGATTTTAACACATTGGACCCCTTTGAACTTGAAAGCAGGTTGAGGTCATCTATTTGAACAAACATGCTACTGGCCTATTACCATGACCCTAAGCTTTTTGGTAATAAGATGAAGCGGAAAATTGTAAATTGTTTACAACACATGACATATGATGTTAGACAAACTGTTATCGCAATAGGTCACTTGAGACCTTGTCACAGCTAACCTAAAATCAGAATACAGGCATCAAATACAGGGTACTTTAAACCTACACAATAATACACAAAATAATAATTTAGACAGGAAAAGGAGGTAGACTGATGGAGAAAACCAGGCACCAAATACAGGAAATCTGGTAGATGACAGGTATTTAAGCTATATCACGATATTTTTATATCATTTTATTTTCTATATCTCCGTATTCTGTGGACATGCTTTTGATGCTATTTTTATGAACGAATCATGGTCAAAGTCCTATGATAAAAGAGTAATGAAGAAAGTGTGAAACCTGACCAATGCTACATGTCATCCGTTTTACCTGTAAATCCCTCGCCAAAACTCCCAAGTTGTCATAGTTAGAAAGACAAATCCCAAGTCTGATGGAAAGCTTCCAAATGGTTGGTTTTCTTACTGTTCTGAGAGTAACATATTAAGAATCTGACCATGAGGGTTGAAAGCTCTGATTCTAGTGTTGTCATTGTAATGAAATAAGCATTTCAGACATTTGAACATAAACTTTATTAACACAAACTCTCAGTTGCACAATATCACACCACTAATAATTAGGGGCCATCACAGTGTCAGTCCAAGAGTGTAAAAGTTGTCTCTATTGCAGTAACTTTAGCCTGTCTACACCAAAATTGGTACAAAAACTTCAAGAATCTACATCAGATTTCTGAGTCATCCATCTGCTGATGTGTTACACATGACTTACCAGACCATAGGCCTGTCCTCTGTCTTCTTCTGTTGTAACATCTGCCACATAGGCAAACACGACACTGAACGTCACAGAAAATATCCCCGATATAGAAATCATGGCAAAGTACCACCTATGAATTTAAAACCAATGGTGAATTAATATGTTATTTGTTATATACTGGTAAGTGTAATTCTGAAATATCTAAACAAAAATCACAGCAGAAGGTATAAAACGTTTTAATACATTAGCAATCAATAATCAGCTATGTGTTCTGCACAGGTGACTATCTACTCGGTGTATGTATTGACTAATTTCATCAGAAGACATGCCGATGTTTTGGCAAAAATTAATTCCTTGACAACGAGTGACTTTTCCCTTGCTTTCCAATTGAACGGACTGAAAAATCACTTTGACTCAACAGAAATTCCGACTCAATGAAATTTGAATCATCCAAACTGAAATCACAAAGATATAGAAGGAAAAAAAATTGGGACTTGAAAATTGTTTCAACTCTCAGCAAAATATCGACTTTGATTTCAAGACAACAAGTTTCAACTTTATAAATGTTAATCACTGCTCCACTTCTGGATATTTTACAAAAACAAGAGGCCCAAGGACCTTAACGGTCATCTGACTACAAAACCTTTCAGCAGGGAGAAGGGTTATTTTTCTACTCTGAATGATTGAGCAATCATGTTACAAAATGGCCTTCCTAGCTGCTGTATCGAAGTTTTGACTAGGTCGAAAAATAACAACACTTTGTTGGCTACGTTTCCTTAACATTCCCTCCAGTTTTTGGTTCAATGGCACAAATGGAACTGGAGAAGAAGTTGAAAACATGTTTTTCAAGATGGTGGCCATCTTGGAGTTCAGACATACCCGAAAAATAACAATATTTGGTCAGGAGCATCTCAGGATCATTTCATGAAAGTTTGAGCTCAATCCCACTGGTGAAACTTGAGAAGAAGTTTGAAATAGGTGTTGCACAGGAAAACCATAATAGTCGATTATGTTACAAGATAGCCTCCCTGGCTTACCTATCGAAGTTTTGACAAAGTAAAAAAATAACACTTTGAAGTTTTAAGTATATTTTTCAAGATGGCAGCCATGGTGCATGATAATGGACAAAGCATGATGGCAATAGGTCATCATAACACTTCAGGTCAGATGACCTTAAAATGGCAATAAAGACAAACTCATCATTTACATTCCTCTTTAATACATATATATGTATACATAAGACATCAATCTATGGCTAACACACTTACATTGGGCTTATCTTCATTAGAGGGATCGGGGCACAGGTAAAGGACACTGTTAGGAGCAGAAATGTCTTCCTGCCCCATACATCTGATAATGCTCCAATCAGAGGGGCACTCAGGAAGGATAACATTCCCTGTAAAAATATGACAAGTAAAAAATCTGGTTGATGGTGTTGATGTGTTTACAGAGATAATATCTACTGAAGACCCTGATTTACTCAACAAAATAATTCAAAATAAATCAAATCACAAGAACTTTCTGTATTATCTGTGTCCATATCCTATGGAATTATTTTGCCTTGAAAATGATGAACATATATGTGACTCCTGAGTCCTGTACTCATAGAGTTTTAATGGGACATATAGAATCTTAATGGGACATATAGATTTTCAATGGGACACAAAGAATTTCTGATAATTTTAATGGGACATATAGAATTTCTGGTAGTTTTAATGGGACACAAAGAATTTCTGGTAAATACTTTTCAATATCTAGATACTGTATGATTAGGTATGTATTACAGGTGATGCTGTTGTATAAAATCTTACCTTAACACCTGTTATTAACCCATTAAGTAGGAGGGTATGATTTGGAAAAGTCTCGTTCAGGACCTGAAAAAAACTTAAATATTAATATTTTTTCTCAAGCCCATCACTTAAAACAAAACTTACAGTTAAATGACTGTTTAAATTGTAAATAAAGGATTTTTAATATTTCCAGGGAAAACTTGTAATAACCCAGTCAACAGTTGACCGGTGCAGAACACCTGAATGTGCCCAAGTACTCCAACAGTTGCTGGTGTCACTAATCATGACATATCTTACGTATATCGTGAAAGAAAATACAAGTGTATTGGCATCAATGGCTTCTATCTTATTATTTCAAATAATTCAAGTAACAAAACAGGTGTTTCACGCCTTTTATATAAGTCAAAATTTAAACCTATTTCCCCTTGGTGTTGGTCTCAACACGTCTGGAAACTGTGTTGGTCTCAACACCTCTGGAAACTGTGTCAGACTTAACCCCATCTCGGAACTTTATTGGTATCAATATCTCTTGAAACTGTGTTGGTCCCAACACCTCCATCCCTGATACTCCAGGAATTACAATCACCTCCACTCTCTGCACTCTTCAAACATTTCATGGCAAAATTGAAACACAAGTGAAGTAATTTTATCAATTCCAGGAGAAAAAAACTGACCAATCACAGGCTGGTATGCTCCTTTTGAAGATAACAAAGGAGCTATACCCCTCTTCAAAGCCACTAGCAGATACTGTTATGGGACCTCGAGATTTGTTTGATGCACATCAGATAATCAAACTAGTCTTTTTGTCTTGTCTACAAAGTGTTGCACATGGACCCTTCAATTTTCCCTTGATATGTTCCCAGGGAGCAGAGAGTGAACATGATCCCCTAGAGTATCAGGAATTCAACACCTCTAGAAACTGTCTTGGTTTAAACACCTCTGGAAACTGTCTTGGTTTAAACACCTCTGGAAACAGTGTTGGTTTAAACACCTCTGGAAACAGTGTTGGTTTAAGCACCTCTGGAAACTGTGTTGGTTTAAACACCTCTGGGAACTGTGTTGGTCTCAATACCTCTGGGAACTGTGTTGGTATCTATACCTCTGGGAACTGTGTTGGTATCAATACCTCTGGGAACTGTGTTGGTATCAATACCTCAGAGAACTGAGTTGGCATCAATACCTTTGGGAACTGTGTTGGTATCAATACCTCTGGGAACTGTGTTGGTCACAATACCTCTGGGAACTGTGTTGGTCACAATACCTCTGGGAACTGTGTTGGTCTCAATACCTCTGGGAGCTGTGTTGGTATCAATACCTCTGGGAACTGTGTTGGTATCAATACCTCTGGGAACTGTGCTGGTCTCAATACCTCAGTGAACTGAGTTGGTATCAATACCTCTGGGAACTGTGTTGGTCTCAATACCTCTGGGAACTGTGTTGGTATCAATACCTCTGGGAACTGTGTTGGTCTCAATACCTCTGGGAACTGTGTTGGTATCAATACCTCTGGGAACTGTGTTGGTCTCAATACCTCTGGGAACTGTGTTGGTATCAATACCTCTGGGAACTGTGTTGGTATCAATACCTCTGGGAACTGTGTTGGTATCAATACCTCTGGGAACTGTGTTGGTCTCAATACCTCTGGGAACTGTGTTGGTATCAATACCTCTGGGAACTGTGCTGGTATCAATACCTCTGGGAACTGTGCTGGTATCAATACCTCTGGGAACTGTGCTGGTATCAATACCTCTGGGAACTGTGTTGGTATCAATACCTCTGGGAACTGTGTTGGTATCAATACCTCTGGGAACTGTGTTGGTCTCAATAACTCTGGGAACTGTGCTGGTATCAATACCTCTGGGAACTGTGCTGGTATCAATACCTCTGGGAACTGTGTTGGTATCAATACCTCTGGGAACTGTGTTGGTCTCAATACCTCTGGGAACTGTGTTGGTATCAATACCTCTGGGAACTGTGTTGGTATCAATACCTCTGGGAACTGTGTTGGTATCAATACCTCTGGGAACTGTGTTGGTCACAATACCTCTGGGAACTGTGTTGGTATCAATACCTCTGGGAACTGTGTTGGTATCAATACCTCTGGGAACTGTGTTGGTCACAATACCTCTGGGAACTGTGTTGGTATCAATACCTCTGGGAACTGTGTTGGTATCAATACCTCTGGGAACTGTGTTGGTCACAATACCTCTGGGAACTGTGCTGATCTCATCACCTCTTTGACAATTGAGTGATAAGGCATGCAACAACTGTACGAAATGTTTCAGTCATTTTTAATGAATGTAAAACCACATGAAATGACCAATCAAACATTGATCATAGGATTCATGATATCACTTTGTTGTTATAACTTATTATTATCAATACACAACTGTCCATAACTTACCATAATCATGGGCGACGTCAGCAGACCCCAGGCAAAGAATTCTAAAAATATCACAATAAGGGCATGGTACACACTGGGTTGGCTCATCCATCCTGGTGCCTGAAACAAGCAATTAAGAAATTATGTATAGTAATATATTTATTGATATAAAAAATTGAAGTAAAATTAAATTTGTACTTTTTTTTTTATACTCACGTCCAGCACATAAAAATTGTTATATTGTTGCATTGTGTTACAATGAACATGATTGACTGTTACAAGGCATGCCCTCTGAATTAATCAGGGATTTCCCCCTAAAAATATCTTATTCACAATGATGTATATCTATTACTTGTTTATTAAGTGTAAATCTACCCAATAATAATAGTCAAAGCAGCTGTTACATTGGTGGTACTCTATTTACTGTAGGTGTGGTCTGCAAACATCAATCATAACAACTTGCATTTCAGTCTCTGATGCATTTGAATCAGTTACAATTATAGCTCTCTGTAAAAAGACAAGAATTGACTGGATATTGTTGTTATATATCAGGTATATAACATGCTCACTGTGGAAAATGCTGCCATGTCTTCTTACAGAATCTTGTTCAAGTTTGTGACACTCAATTATTTCATCAACAAATCATAAACACAAAAAAGATGTTACTTGCAGCTACTGCAGTTTGCTGAAATGTTAAGTCTCTCAATGTTGAAGACTTTTTTTAAAGAATCCTATGTTTAACATCAGAATACTACCATAAATAAAAGATAAAATTTCATCATATTAGAACTGAAAAAAGTCTTTGTATTTGTGTTAAAGCTCTGATAATATGACCCATTATAAAGTGTAATCTATAGGAAAATGATTGTGAAACGTGACCTGAAGAAGCTCTATGTTCCGGTAACTTTATGTCCGCTTCCAACAGGTGGCTGCTACATCATTGTTCTTAGCACAAAATGTTGGTAATGTGAAAGTTTCTTCAAAATACATGTAAATGTAAAACTATCACAGAAATTAAATTACATTTGCTTGGACTTCTACCATGTTCATTGTTACTGTAGATAAACATGAGAAGTATTTGTCATTTGATTATTGATTTGTAATGAACATCCTTAGATTAGCGCAAGAAAATAGATATTCATTTTCATTATCTCCCCCTGAAAACTTTCTAAATCAACAATGATAGGAATTTTTGAAGTTCACATTAAACTGGCTAACTTTTAACAAGATAATTAATTGATCAACTTTTGACATTCTTGTAACAAATGGAAATATCACTCCATTTTAGCCACCTTCAATCTGAAATCTGAAGAAAACTCTTAAAATTCAATGACACTAAATGCTAAGTAAGTTTAATGTTTAACTTTCATTGTTGATCCTAATAATATTTCTGGGCAAAATAGCATTGTTTAAGAAGGGTAGTATTGATCTGTTTATCCTCATTATATCTGCTTCATTATCCATAAGTAATACATTCTGATCCATCATTCAGCCATCTTGCAGATGATTTGTTTCCTCATTTATATTTTTACTGATTATTCTAACATATGACCACCAATGAGAATCAAGAACTATCCACAAGTGATGATTATTTCTCTCAGGCAATAGGAAGATGTGTACTGTAGACAGACAGAACATTTTTAACATGTCAGATTATCCTTCAAAACACTGTGTGTGTGCTTATTTTGTGATTTTCATGTCACAAGTAAGTTTTCATGGATATTACGTAAGTAATGCAAGAGAATATTGGCCCTTCAACAGGACACACACTTTCGTACAAAGACCTAAATATGATCCGATTGATACTGAACGATATTTCTTCTGTGATATTCAAGTCGATCGTATTTTTTCATCTTTCAAATATCGGTTTCAGATCGGGTGAAGTTTCTTTTCTTTCAAAATAACACGAGAATTATGTAATTTCTGTTTCAGCATATCATATATGATGGCTCTGTAAGACGATAAACATGACATCGTTGACAGTGACATGGTTGAGATAACGGATTAGTGAGAGTCAAGATTGACAACACAAACTTTACAACAAACTACAACAGATCCATGGAATTTAAAAAAGAAATCACTCTACCGTCCCGTTTTCTTTTAAATGTCCTTTCCTTGGCCCCCATATTATCTTCCCAACAATCCGTTTCTTCCTTTTCCCTTGCATAGCCGTTAAATATTGGTCAGGCTATATACAACATCGCCATTTTCTCGAGTACGAGAGTAAAACTACCTTGACCTTTGTTGTCGATGATAGTTCCGCAGTAAAAATCACACGCCCATTTCCGGTTTTGCACCGACGGTACCTAAATACATTTTATTGATAACAAAACTAAATATAAAGTAATTTATTTTAAAATGAATTGATTTGTCCGTGAAAGTGAATTTATTTGCCAAAATAATTATATTATGAAGTATTGCGATCAACGGGGATTTAGCTGAGTTGACAGTAGGTAACTGGATTACCTACCTTAGTTACAAACTTTACACTAGACCCCTCCCCCTTATGAAAATTGTCCAATCTCGCACGAAAAAGATCCTCCTGCGGTTATCGAAAATAAGAGTTTTCACTTACCGCCGCCCAGTACCCCAAATAATCTATAACCGGCCTCGCTTAAATTACTATAACCTATTAGGCACGGAATTCTAAATTTCTCAATCCCCTCTGCTACTCCGCTTCTCATTGCCATATAATCAACCTCAGTCAGCATCATCATCGTCGTTGTCGTCGTCGTCGTCAGCTAGACTGTGCTCGTTGAAACTAAAAAAAGTGTATTTTCAATTAAGTTAACAATATGCATCTTCCTTAAACACCTGTAGGACATCTAGTTCGGTCTAAACACCTGGATTTCCATTTTGCTCTAAACACCTATGAGTGTTTGGGGGAAACTCATCTGATTCGTGTTTCATTAAAACCGATGTACAGTCTAAGAGATTCGATCTTTTAAATATCTTTTTACAATAGTTGGCCATGTACGCGAGATGACCTAAAATACATTCCAATGCTTACACTTATATCCAAACGAAGTATCTTGTGGCAGGGACGTTCAATACATGTCTTTCGGCCATGTAACTTACACTTTCATCAATATGATATCGGGGAACAATGTCGTAGTCTTTCGTTAGAAGATTGATCTAAAGACTACAGAAGTTTACCGAAAATCACAGGATTTTGATGGAATGAGCCCGTTCTTTCAATGGGAAAATATAGCATTAATGGTTGGTATAAACAGATACCCGGTATTCCCTTAAATATTATATCTGACGTAAGCTACTACTGCACGGGATTCTATATATAACCAGGGACGTATAATATTATAGTATTATACGTCCCTGATATAACATTAACTGTAACACAGGGACTTGGCAAGAATTCTCTTTCCACAGTACATTTCATAAGCACTGTAATACATGGGCAGTGGGTAGGGAATTCGTGACAAGTCCCTGTGTAATGTAATTCCATGTTTGGGTATGGTTGTCTCCCTTGGACTGCTATTTTTGCAGTAACACATTTTCCCAATAATATGTTATCAACTCAAAATTGTGTTAAATAAAGTGAAATTCGAAATATTACAGCAATTGTACATTAAAAATAACATTATCTAATACATGGCATTATTATAACGTCGGCATAAAAACAATAACCATGACGTCATTTAACTGTCACCGCATAGAAGATAGCCTAATAGACGTGACTTCAAAATGGCGAAATAGAAAAAAAAAACTAAACAAAAAAAAGCATGATAAAAATGGGCTTCTTTTGTGAATATCTGCAAAAGTAACTGTCGTGATTTGTTAGGAAATTCTCTAACTATTTCTAAAATCACAATTACTAGTGCTATGTTTTACCAAATGCAACGTAACAGAAGTTCTAAAACAGAGCCAGTAGATGATTTGTGTGAGACGCTTCGGGTAACTTTACTTTGTCACCTTCATCATCCAAATGACCCGTGTGAAGAGTACTAGTAACAGAAGTTCTAAAACAGAGCCAGTAGATGATTTGTGTGAGACGCTTCGGGTAACTTTACTTTGTCACCTTCATCACCCAAATGACCCTTGTGAAGAGTACTAGTAGCAGAAAGTCTTATAACACAGACGGTAGAGGATTTGAGTGAGACGCTTCGGGTAACTTTACTCTGTCACCTTCATCACACAAATGACCCTTGTGAAGAGTACTAGTAGCAGAAAGTCTTATAACACAGACGGTAGAGGATTTGAGTGAGACGCTTCGGGTAACTTTACTCTGTCACCTTCATCACACAAATGACCCTTGTGAAGAGTACTAGTAGCAGAAAGTCTTATAACACAGACGGTAGAGGATTTGAGTGAGACGCTTCGGGTAACTTTACTCTGTCACCTTCATCACACAAATGACCCGTGTGAAGAGTACTAGTAACAGAAGTTCTAAAACAGAGCCAGTAGAGGATTTGAGTGAGACGCTTCGGGTAACTTTACTCTGTCACCTTCATCACCCAAATGACCCTTGTGAAGAGTACTAGTAGCAGAAAGTCTTATAACACAGACGGTAGAGGATTTGAGTGAGACGCTTCGGGTAACTTTACTCTGTCACCTTCATCACACAAATGACCCTTGTGAAGAGTACTAGTAGCAGAAAGTCTTATAACACAGACGGTAGATGATTTGAGTGAGACGCTTCGGGTAACTTTACTCTGTCACCTTCATCACACAAATGACCCTTGTGAAGAGTACTAGTAGCAGAAAGTCTTATAACACAGACGGTAGAGGATTTGAGTGAGACGCTTCGGGTAACTTTACTCTGTCACCTTCATCACACAAATGACCCGTGTGAAGAGTACTAGCACCATTCTCGATTCCCTTTCAGCTTTCAAGCGTGGTGAATACGGTGAAACGAAGGGCAATAACTCCTGGAGACCAGGATGGCTACTACTGACGTACATATAGTTATCTGCTAATTGTCACTACTAAACAGGGACGAGGAGATGGGGATTGAGAAGGTGGGGAGGGGGGAGGTGGGGGTGGGGGGGAGGGGGGAGTCTATGACCAAGTGTCAGACAAGGTGTAGCCGAATCCCGTGTACTTTTCCTTACTAATATATTAGAAAAAAATAATATAAAATATTAGTCGATTTGTAACCCTGTCGTATACTACTTGCGTCAGTACATCTCAATATTTGTTTCTTTGTGTTATCGTACCATGCTGGTTCCTTCAAGTTTCAATATATGGGTGAATAATGATATCATCATTTCACCTTCAACTGCACGCAACTGTATGGAACATCCTCACACTGTTCAACAGTAGGCAGATGAACAACGTTCCACTGAATAATTAATTAGAAAAACTGTTTCTACTCGCATTGACAGTCGTCATAGAATATTCCCTCCGGGAAGGAATCATTGAATGTGACATTTCTCCGCTGTGTGACTGTCACTGCTATACGATGCCCGCAGCAGCCGGATGCTGAGAGATCCATAGAGTTGTCGTCACATAAAATCCTTTTATCAAACAGAAAAATCAATTTCTGCACGTGAAATTAACTGTAAATCACTTTGCTGATTGTTTAAATTAAAAAAATCTAGACAAATATTACTATCAATAAGGTATAGTGATGACTTTGAGCCATTGTATTGGTTGATATCGCGTATTCTAAACGCTTATACATGTGCAGGCTTCAGCAACATTGATCAACCTCTGGTCATCTCACTGAAATACAAAGTTTTGAACCATAATTCATTATCAATATATCATACCTTTCAACAAAAAAAGAAAAAGAGATACTTAATGAGGCAATAAATAGTCAAAATACATTTTTTTCGCACACACGTGTGTTTTTCTACAATTTCACACACATACCCTTTATCTACTGTATTTAGTGTCGTTTCCTGTCTATTCTCGTACATAAACAAGACCTGCACACAGACGTAATATGTGGTTAAGTGTGAATATGAGGAGAAATGACGTTTCACCGCCGTCGACCAATCGGCTTTACTCTCCACCACATAACACTATCGTGTCTGTGAGATTGGGAATACACAAACGCTGAGGTAAGATCAACAACATTTTCCTTATTTTTTCCCTCAAATTTACATAAATATTCCCTGTTTGTATTTGCGAATAGCTAACGTTATATCGAATTAGATTGAAATGTGGTACTTAAATTGCAATCAATAAATTCAAAGCCTTGAATTTTGTTTCCAAATCGCTCCATATACCTGTTTATTTTGATAATGGAATGCTCAAGTCTCAACTCGTTAGATAATGGCTGAACGGGTTACACCCAAATTTTCCTAGTTTACAGACATATTTCATTTCTGACAAGTCAAATCTTGTTTTCAAATTAATTGATTGAAATTTAAACGAACGTGAGACATCAGTTAGTTAAATGATTATGCGTGAACTTCTGTATATCACAGGACGAATGATATTAAGAATGTAGTACTGAATACTTATTTGTTTATGCGAATTGATTGTTTCAAATGTAAATCGGAGTTGTATGTTGTTAATCTGTTTAGATATTTACCCTTCCCCCGAGGACCATATCGCGTTCCAGATGATTGAGAAAGTCGATTCACTATACCCCTACAGGTACCCTGCCATCAATCATGTCTACATAACTGGGTATATATTTACCTTGACACTCACAGTCCAGTATATACAAAATTATTGCCTCCGACGCTGATATTTTAACCACCACCCCCTCCCTACACAAACCCTAACCCGCCTACCATTGTGGTGATGATATTATTGAACGTACATAAATTATCTTCACCGCACGTGCAGTTTTACTGGTGTGGTATTTATTTACTTATGTATTTATTTATTTTACTGGAATTTGTCCGTAACATTGTAATAAAACAGGATATGTCCCCCACAAAAGATGAGATATAAGATATTTTAATGTACTTTTTGATGTTTATAATCTGCTGAAGTATAAAATGTGGTATATATGTTGTACTCATCTTATTACAGTACGCGACACACGCATTTCTATACAGGAAACAGACAAGGGATGAGAAGTTCATTTTCGCTATAAGTAGCTCTTGACTGTCCACACAAGATAAGAATGTATGACTATTATATGTACACATTAACAAAGATAAAACCCACATACTTTTATGCACTATAATATTAATGTGATAATAGTATTAACGGAGACACATCTAAACACCACCGATTAATAAATAGAGTTTGGCCATTACATTCAGACATGTATATACTTAAATGGTTCAGTAGACTCGATATAGAAAATATACAAGATGTTTCCTATATATGAAATATCTTGCACACGCTCTTATGAACTAACACTGATAGTCGAGCCCCTGGGGTTACTGGGCGAAGCTTTGTATAAACGGCGTATGAACTTATCATTTTAAGTTTATATACACTGTGAGTGTAGCTAATCCCCGGGGGATGTAGAGATGGTAGAAGGTTTGTGTGTTTCTGTTCATCTAATCTATCAATGTTTTCCTCATCAAAGATGGAAATAGAATTTTAATCTTTACGGGAGTGTGGCAGGTGCCCCAAGCCTTCCCCTCCCACGGTAGAAGGTACAGGCACAACTCCTTATCTCGCACTACCAACTTTATCATCCATCTTACACTGTATTTCATTGCACCTTCTCGATCTAGACTACTGAAGTGGCTTCGTTCAACGTTCCCGGAGCACACACAACTCGGAAATCAAGCATTGAAATATATCCTGTTTATAAACTTTATCATGTATAAAACTCCGTATATATCAGTATTCACAATCGAAGAGGCACTGGTTCACGGTTGGCTTAAGGATGTATGCTGCTTTACTTTACAATAGTCCTCATTTGCAATAAAGAGTTCAAAATGGAAGCAAATCAAGACACACGATGTATTTCACTGAGAAACAGAGCAGCCATTCAGAAGAATTCAATAGCTTGCTTTTTCTAAACGTGAAACATTTGCAGGAAGTTAAATATTTGTTGTATACATAGAGTTGATTGCCATGTATTTTGTTTCAGGAAGCTATGCCTATCAGTTTTCTAATATATACAGTCATAGAAAACATATATTTTAAATATCTTACTTCCTCTTTATTCAAAGAACGGCGAAATACTTAATAGAGGACAGTTCAGGGGGATTACACATCTTTCCCTGATTTCTTACCAAGCAGTATCCTTAAAAACAGTCTGAATTATTGCTCATTAAACACACATGAAAAGACACAGGGTGATATATTTGAAGCTCTTCAGTTCACGACGTACTGGGACTCTAATTTTATTTTAAAACATTAATGAGTTTTCAAGCGTATCTAGGATTTGAGAGATCATTTTATTTTTGGATCTATCTATATGACATCTTTTAAAAGTTGATTTTTCAAAATCCTGAATAAAAGAAAGACGTAATTGAGTACGTTTTAAACCTATCTTAAATCAAAGAAAAATATAATTATATTTTAAGGTTATTTTGTGACACTATCCCTGGAAATAAATGTTATACTGTAACTGTTTCCGGTAGGAACGTGTGTGTGTGATTCGATAAGCTGACAATTAGTATTCACGCTTGTTGGAGTCCGATCGAAATTCAGTCGAAAAATTAAAAGTTATTATCGATAAACATGAGCAAATAACATGTATGTAAAGTAATCTTCCGGTGAAACACGAGGAAATAATATGAGGTTTGGCTGTATACTCTCTACCCTGAAGACCTGTAGTATGTAATTGATGTAGATAATTGTGTACACATGGACTTAGTAACATTAGTTAGGTTGACCACGTCCTGACCGTTTGTTCGTCTAGCTCCGGGCTCCGACTCGTGGTGTCCACACCTATGCTCTGGCCACACGTTACAATAATATACACCTGTAGAAAATCTCATTAACATGTAGGCATAACGAACACAAAACAACACAGGTGATTGTTGTCTGTCGGAATCAACAAGACATACAGTACCAATAAACAAACTAAGACGACCTCGTACAAACATTTCCTCTTAATATGGAGAGTTTAGTAGGCATTCCATTCTTATTATTATTGTCATCTAGATTATCACATCATTTCTTTTCTCAATAAGTTCTCTTTAATACTGACACGTAATGAGTACAATTTATACAATATCCAGACTTGATAGGAATTTGTTATCATAAAGTCACTGCTGGACCCGTGTCACTTAGTTAAAACCTCCACATGTTAGACGTACCTGAAATTGGTGTTCTGGTCAATGTGAGTACCGAAAACTCTAGACAGACACGTCGTTACAGAAGAAAGATATAACAATGTCCTGGTCATAGTATCACTTGATTATAAACTTCAGATTTCAATATAGTTTTATCTTTAATTATTGTAGATCAGCTCTACTGCACAATGTCGCAAGAATTGATCGATTTGGAGGAAATAGTGAAGAAATGGGTTGCCGATTTCCCACTGGATGCTAAACAACGTAAAGAGGCTGATGACGTCATATCGACGGACATAAATTGGAAACATTTACGTGTGCAGCACGGGGACACGCAATATTTTGACCAAATAAAGGCAACAACACCAAAGTCACACGTGCTTTTCACAGCCCATTTCACGAACGACACTGACCAAAATCAGGTTTACACCTTAAAAACGGAAAGACGAACAAAATCTACTTGTACGCTGTCTTTAGAGAAAAGTTATACCTACGGTTTTAATGTCGATATAAAGCTGACGCCTCCAAATCCGGTCATAGAGGCCAATGCCGGCTTTAAGGGCGAACTGGGTCTGACTAAAGCAAGCGACGAAACTTTCGAAGAGGAGCTGCTATGGTCAGTTGATAACCAGATAACTGTCCCGCCAAAATTCAAAACAAAAGCCAACCTCGTTATTAAGGAGGATGAATACACCAGTCATTTTAAAACAGAGAGCAAGTTTGAAGGCAGAATCCACGTGACATTACGTCATAAAAAAGATAACACTCCTATTACGACCCTAACCACTGACGTTAAGAGGCTGTTTACTGGAGACAAGGGGTTCCGAGTGGACAAATCGGGGATATATTTCGTCACTCAAGGGCGGTGTCGCTGTAGGTTCGGCATAGAACAGCATGTGAAACTGTCACAAACCAAGGTTGATGAAATCACGGAAGACGAGGGTGTCGGTGAGGTGGATACAACGTCATGATGACGTCATTTATTCCGTCGCATTACTTGTCTTAGTTTGCATGTTGTGTTTGAAAGTGAAATTCAGCATTACAAATAGGACAATCATGCGTGTTGATGAGTCGCCTTCGTGTTTATTTGGAGAAAAATGGGGAATGTAACAGAAGTTCTCCTAAATATGTATACAGCTATTACTGCAATATTTCTCAACAATGTGCTTGAATGAGAGAATTCGTGACGTCATTTTTGTGATAATTACAATTGGTTGTTGTTATGCCTTGGAACTATTTGACAAGTGATAGTGATGACGTGTGATTGGAATTTTTCCCGTGATTCAATGTGCTATAGGAGAGGTTGTGTTGAGTAAAGTTCTTTTCCAATTTTCTGGATCGGTACATCTTTCCTAACTGGCTGACATCTCTTTTCAATACAGTGATACACTTACGATGAGCTGCACGTGGCGAGGGCAACTTTCCATATATCAATCCAATCAGACAACCGTCAGTAATTGTCTCCCCATTGTGATGTACAGATCACAGGGACTTGTCATTTGAGACACCAACCTTTATCATAAGACATTTTCTAACGTAAGTATTTGATGTGAAATATTTTAGATGCATAAAAGAAATGTTATTTCTAAGTGACTAGGCATTTCTGTTTCTGTTATATCTTTAAAAACATTCTGCCGGTCAGAAACTGTTTCTCATTAGCAAGTCCCTGTGGTAGTGCGGGCTCGCACTTTAAAGATGCGGGTAGTATAGGAATTTGTCATCGTATCGTTTATAGTGCCAGCGTGTCTATAAGCCAGTTATTCACTCCATTGTCCTTTATTTCCCGACTGTTAATACCTATCGATTTCCTCAGCGACTGCCCTCCTCTAGGGAAAGCCGTATTAACTCCACGTATCCAACTTAGAAACCCAGTACACGTATATAGCCAATGCTTGGAGACTTGGATAATGTATTCATTTACAGATGTTATAATTTCTTGTACGTGTACTAACATATATTGACATATCGAGAAATGTTGCATAATTGAGTGATTCATTCCAGATCAACACGGCCTGCAATTATATATTATTACATTATATATCTTGATTAAATTAAATCCATGTCGCTTTTGTTCTTTGTCTACGACTTCAAAAATACTTCGGGACTTTGAAATAGAAAAGTTAAAAATAACATGCTTTTAAAACTCGACTTAAGTCTTCACGCTCTTTCAAACAACTCGATAATTTCCAAAGGTAGTTGAAATTCCAACGGAACCCGTGGAAATGTCGAGCTGGGCTTCAAGATAGTAAGATAATGACATTGTCAATTTTCTAGAGTTTACAATATTGATTCACAATATGCTAGTGTAATAAAATAGTTGTAGTTTTTATTTGTTGTTCGCTTCATTTCACGTTCCCCTCTCAAAATTGTTCGGTGTAAAATTTCTGCCAGACAACACATCGATCTAAACTATTGATGCCGTTACTTTGACATAAAAAATGCACATAATTTTGTTACGATAGTAATCTTTTCATTCAAGTCAGAAGCGCCACACACCATTTTATCATCCCTGAAGGACGAGCTTTTCGCCAGAGCGTGTTTTCTGCTACAGGTATCGACCCGCTAGCTTCCAAAGGTTAAAGGTCAGCCAACACACGTGCTAATTAATCGTACCCAAGGGAAACATGGTTCAACGTTATGAATATTAATACTGATGTATGATCCCGCTGAAGTCCATTAGGTGTTGTTAAAAAAACACACGCGCGAGTTTTGTCTGATATGTAAATGTACACACTTCCCTGTACGTGTGAAATGCACGTGATCTTGATTCTACACGTAATAGTTTATGTACATCTTCGTGTGACTGTAATTTTACACGTGATGGTACTTGTGCATCCTTCTATATCCACGTGACTACTTTTGCACATTTTGCGTTCATTTGCATATTATTCTAAGATATACACATTCCTACACTTAAAACGTGATTATAAATGTTCATATTCCTATTTTGATTGTACGTTTACACGTGATGGTACAAGTAAGTATTCCTATTTACACGTGATGGTACAAGTAAGTATTCCTATTTACGCGTGATTGTACTTTTACACGTGATGGTACAAGTAAGTATTCCTATTTACACGTGATTGTACTTTTACACGTGATGGTACAAGTATGTATTCCTATTTACACGTGATTGTACTTTTACACGTGATGGTACAAGTAAGTATTCCTATTTACACGTGATTGTACTTTTACACGTGATGGTACAAGTATGTATTCCTATTTACACGTGATTGTACTTTTACACGTGATGGTACAAGTAAGTATTCCTATTTACAGGTGATGGTACAAGTATATATTCCTATTTACACGTGATTGTACTTTTACACGTGATGGTACAAGTATGTATTCCTATTTACACGTGATGGTACAAGTATGTATTCCTATCAACACGTGATTGTACTTTTACACGTGATGGTACAAGTAAGTATTCCTATTTACACGTGATGGTACAAGTATGTATTCCTATTTACACGTGATGGTACAAGTATGTATTCCTATCAACACGTGATTGTACTTTTACACGTGATGGTACAAGTAAGTATTCCTATTTACACGTGATGGTACAAGTATGTATTCCTATTTACACGTGATGGTACAAGTATGTATTCCTATCAAGACGTGATTGTACTTTTACACGTGATGGTACAAGTAAGTATTCCTATTTACACGTGATGGTACAAGTATGTATTCCTATCAACACGTGATTGTACTTTTACACGTGATGGTACAAGTAAGTATTCCTATTTACACGTGATGGTACAAGTATGTATTCCTATTTACACGTGATTGTACTTTTACACGTGATGGTACAAGTATGTATTCCTATTTACACGTGATGGTACAAGTATGTATTCCTATCAACACGTGATTGTACTTTTACACGTGATGGTACAAGTATGTATTCCTATTTACACGTGATTGTACTTTTACACGTGATGGTACAAGTATGTATTCCTATCAACACGTGATTGTACTTTTACACGTGATGGTACAAGTATGTATTCCTATTTACACGTGATGGTACAAGTATGTATTCCTATTTACACGTGATTTTACTTTTACCCGTGATGGTACAAGTAAGTATTCCTATTTACACGTGATGGTACAAGTATGTATTCCTATCAACACGTGATTGTACTTTTACACGTGATGGTACAAGTATGTATTCCTATCAACACGTGATGGTACAAGTAAGTATTCCTATTTACACGTGATTGTACTTTTACACGTGATTGTACTTTTACACGTGATGGTACAAGTATGTATTCCTATTTACACGTGATTGTACTTTTACACGTGACGGTGTTCCTAATTACTTTACTTTCATGCACAAATGTTGATATGCATGTTCATTATATGATTTTGACTAATGCAAAGTACAACTGTCAGTCACTGTCAATGTAAAAAACAAATACAAAAACAACAGTTTACTCTTAACTTCAACTTTACTGACATGATTTGAGCCTTTAACTTGACACATGATAAAGGAGAACATACCACTTTATACCATACAACTTTATATCGTCAATACATATGATGGTTAGTACTCTGACCCTACACAGAACAAAGGTAACATTAGCAGACTAGAGATAAAAATTGCTGCAGTTTTCAATATATAGATACAATTAAACATGGCTCGTCATCCTTCAATAGACGTACATGTACACAGATCTAGGTATCACAATATAACAAAGTATTTAAAAATGTCATTTACACACACTAGCATGACCTGTAGTTACATTAAATGTTTAAAAAAAATCTGTTAAGGCACAAAGCTTTAAACCAAAATGTTTATTACAGTGCAACTTCCTTAAACTCATTCTTCTCCAAACCAATCACTGCTTGAAACTGAAAGAAGAGATAATGTAAAGAATAGACCCCATTCCGAATACCAAACCAGTTTTATATCCAAAATGGCTTAAATATACTGATAATTACTTTACTTTAGGGATCAAGACTCATGTTCTGACCGGAGAACAGTGAAATCAACATGTGCCAGCATTTGTAAGCTTTGTAGCTGGGGCCTACTGTAAACAATGCTTACCCTGATCGAGGGGATTATAAGTAGTACTATACATAATTATCACCAATGACAAGATGAATCCACATCGAATGAATCCATCGTTATACAGAAAAGAATGAAGAAAGCTGAGACTAAAAGTCATAGACATGTATAAAGAAATAGAAAAATTAATGGAGAGTTGTTTAAAAAGATAATTTCATTATATGATAAACGACAACACTAGTTCATCAAATATATTGATTGTAAACACTTTCAGACAAAATAATCACCTGACAGGGATCCAGATTCGTGACAAAATGCCAGATAATCCTATTAAAGTATGTTTTTTATTAATATGATAAAGAATGAAGTATTCTCACCCTTGATCAAAATACAGTATAATAGAAAAAAGTCTGTACAAGGCATTTTATTTAACAATAACAATGCACTATCTACCAGTGATAGGACAATACTACAAAATACTTTTTAGAAAATCAACCTAGGAAATGAAATCAATTAATTAAAATCAAAATTGTAAAAATATTTATCGGCAGAGTTCTAAAAGAGTGACTGGAAGTCAAAGAAATGTACAAGTGTAAAATCCTCATGTAAAATTGTTTTCAGAGATTTACAACTAGCAAGCTAGAAAGGCTTAATATCAATGGTATTCAACAAGTCAAAAAAACTTACAACAGATTAAAAGTCTCTGAAATACATTGATTTAAAAAATGTACAATATTTTTCAACTTAAATATCAAAACAACTCAAGCTACCAGCAGTTAATGTGTCAAACCAATCAATTATGTGTGTTCAATTATTGATTATAAAACTGCAATATTACATATATATATATACCAGTTAATGGTAAATTATAAACAACAATAACCTTTATATGGATATATAACACTAATCTATATGACCCTATATTACTATCTCTCACAATCTCACCTCATAAAAAAACAATCTATAAAACAAATAAACAGGTTAAAAACATCAAGCGGTGTTCACTAAACTTTACATATAAAATTCAGCGATAAATCTTATAGTGAAATATCACCTGTATAAAAGGGAACTAAGGGCAGTGTAAAACCAATGGTATTTATTTCTAATGAATAAAAAATATCAAGTCAATAAAAAAAGCTGATGTCAAACTTTTGCTATGTTTAACAGTGAATTTGCAGATCCACAATATTGCAATATAAACAACATACCGAATCCCTATTTTAGTGTAATACTTTCAGTGTGATAAACACTTAAATGATATAAGCATTAAAATATATACATTTACAGTAGTCTTCCCTCCTCCTCCAGGCATTATATAATGAGTGAAAGACCTTGCTTATTCCAAGAAACAAAAACAATTTTCATAAAACTAAAATTAAAAAAAAATAATTCTGATCAAAACTTCAATTTGAACGATACAAACTCTGATTATGAAATCAACATTGTATCACATTTCTCTTGTCATATTTTCCCCATTGATCAACTCGCCTCACCATCAATCTTAAAGTATTTAGAAAATTGATATACATGTATTGTGCATGATGTATTTTTCTTTTATGCATGCAGTAATTAAGTTCTGGCTAAGATCTAGGATAAGCTATACCCCTTTATTTTCAGATTTAATTGATGAAAGATGATCTGTTAATTAGTCAATACTTAGATAAATGTTATTCATACTAACAAAAATCATCTTAACTTCCATGGGAAGAGGTATTAAATCAAACGTTTACAATAAAAAAAAGGAAAACTGAATCACAGGGTATTTAATTCACCTTAAATTTTGTAAAATTATTCAAATAATCATCTGTAATTTTTTCAATCTGAGGATAGTTAATAAACCCTATTCAGCCTCTTCCTCCTCAGTTTCAAGTCCTGCGTCCAGTTCTGGGTACCATGAGCTGTCATCAGCTTTACACAGAAACAATAAGATTCGGTCAGCGTCCACCTGGTAGTAACAAAGAAGCAAATGATGCAATGGGATTTTTATAAAGGTTTTACAATTCTTTTCAAAAATAAAATCTAATAAAGTTTTCTGATTTTCAATGATACAAGGGACATTCTCTCAGGGTTTCAAAATGATACAAGGGACAATATCTCAGTCTTTTACATTATGTTATAAGGGACATCATATGTAGGTTTTATTGTATATTCTAAATGTCACACTTTTCACCATTCTGAAATTCTCAAAAAAGGAATATTTCTTCATGAGGTCTGTTTTACATCTGATTGTAATGTAACTAAGTAAAACAGTTAAAATATTGATACAGATGTAAATCAAGTCAGAAATAGTAACATAGTTTTGCTATCAGTTCAAGTTAAAGTGTTTTACCTCATAATAAGACTGATTAGATGATATTTCTTTTGGGAGTTTCTTGATGTGGAGCTTGAACTGTTTTCCTTTCAGATCTCCCTTCGCTTTCCCAGTCACAGTCAAACAAAAGGACCTGTCCAGAATAAAATATTTTATCTGATCACTTGTGTCTGGGACATATTATAAATTCAGTATTTTATTGAGTTATCTCCCTTCCACCAGTGACTTTCACAATGTACTACTGGTAACATAAAAAGACTTGTTCCTATGTTTAAAGGTCAGTAATTCCTTGGTATTATATTTACTTTATTAAAGATTTTCAAAATAAAACCTTATCGTATAGTAGCTTTCCAAAATACATTTTTTTTCAGAATCATTATTACAAATAAATGGAAATCTAAGAAAAAGACCTTTCTATCTACAATTTTAGAGGAGCTCACAAAATTTAGTTTTCAAATACTCATTATTATACATTGAATATCTTATATGCATAGAGAAAATACTTGTGATCAAATATTGGTTTTCTAGAATATAAGTGGTACATGTAGCCACGTGGCTATGCAGGGAGACAAAATAATGAAAATTCTGAGAAAATTAAAGTTATGAAGGTACAATGGCAGCAGATTTTAAATTCCTGAGAGAAACATCAAATCAGATTTACAATATGAAATGACATTGTTTGAGATTTAATCACCTTTCCTGAAAGTCAACTTCAACATCTGCATTGTCTGCTTTTTTCACAAACTTGAGACCTTTCATTTGACGTGAAGTTTTGAGGTTTTTGACAGCTACAATAACTCTGACAAACCCATCTTTCTTTTTCTCATCAGTGGCTGTAAATACAACGTATTTGTATAATAATCATTTGCTTGATAAAGTATACAGTAAGTATGATATACAGTGTTGGACAGGAAACAGTTTAAATCACATGTACAAAATAATTAGTCTAAAGGATTTGTGTGTTTTGATTGTTGTTATTTTTACATCTATTGCAGAACAGCCTTTCAAAGTACAAAAAAACCTGCTAAATCCAATTGTTGAACAGTATATATCTAATGGAATGTAAAACAACCTAATCCCAAGGAATTTTACAATTTTATCCAGTATTTGGTTTTTTCTCTTGGTTGTGGTCAAAATTACAGATAAATATTCAGAACCTTTCACACATCTTGTTTACTTTTTAGAAGTCTTCCCTCAGAATTTGGATCTGAATCTACATATGCACCTCCAACTAACGGAAAATTTGATGGCTTGACTACAGGCATGTCATAAGATTTTCTGTCAATGGGCAAAGTGCAGAGGGAACTCAAGACTAACTTTATTATTACATGTTGTACTACTTTTCAGGTAAATGTATCAAATTACTGGGGCATTTTCAATATTATTATATATGAAGGTGTGTGAAATGGATGTTAATTTTAGTTCTAATACCTGTGTGACACATAGTATACATATATTCTTATTTTTACAGACCCCTGTGTTGATACACATAGACATGACCCATATTATACAATATATTCTTGTTGTTACAGGCTCCTGTGTTGATACACATAGACATGACCCATATTATACAATACATTCTTGTTGTTACAGGCCCCTGTGTTAATATAACCAGGGACATAAGAAACACATCAATTTGCGATATATAGGAGTATAGTACAGGTATCCGATTGTGACTATAGAAAAACAGAATAAACTTGAAACAGAAGGGTGTGATATTATATTAACAAGAATGTATGATAAAAACACAGCATACAATAATTTTAATTACTTTTGACGGGTCAGACTCCTGTACATGTGCTGTCATGAAATACCATTTACTATGTAGTATAGCAACTCCCCCAATGTGACAAATATAGACTCAAGATATACTGCACAAATGCCACAATCCCACATTAGTTACTTCCAACAGTACAGTACCAAATCCACCCAAATTTTATCAAAGTCTACCAAAATCTATCCAAGTCTTTCTAACATCTACCCAGATCTTACACACATATACCAAAATATTCATCTCTCCAAATTCAACATAACTATCAACTGAATTGAACAAATTATTTACTTATTTAACTACTTTATTTATTCACCGTTGTTGTGTTCTTCCAAAAGTTAAGGTTTTTAAGTTATAAGTTAAACTAAGTTTTCCTGGCCTTGGAAGGGAGACAACCGCAAAAGACAATGTCAATATTTATCGAGTTATAACCGATTTATAACGTAGGTGCAGTGTCAATCGAAAGTAGTAGGTGACAAATTTGGACAATATGTCGTAGATTTTGGTGAAACTAAATTAGATTTGGATAAATTATGGATAGATTTTGTTAAGAATTTAGTATATTTCGGTAAATCGTCATTGATGTACACATGGGACGTGTAGACTTACCAATATGTACATGTTCTGGAGGTTAGTATAAGTATATTGTAGTTTCTAATGCATATATTGAAACGCTTGAAATAATGACACACAGCTTACTTTCACCGTCTAAAGTATATAATACATGTACCTCCCGATCTATTTTCACGTGTACCGTTATTTATAGTGACATTAAGAGCGATAATTATTGTAGCGATTCATAAATTGCCATAACACTAAGATATGACTTCTTATTAAGATCGTAACGATGCCAAATATTTATAAAGGTTAACTGTCGCTTCTTCTTACCATAATCAGGAATTATCATTTTGGAACTTTCGGCTTGTTTACCATCATCCGCCATTTTCGCTTTCTAATTTCCTGATGTTCGGAATCTCTCGCCGCATACCTGTTGTGGATGTGTTTGAGCAAGAGCATCTCGAATGAAAAGCGACATGTAGCGGGTTCTCTTTTTATATAGCCAAATTACGTCAGCGAAACCAAGTTTACCTCATTTAATCGAATTGGGATATACATTTTGTTACAATAATACCAATGAATATGACATAAGACAAAGTATGGTTACTTCTTTTGTAAACGGGAAAGAGACCCGGGGTTAACGCGTGTTTTCCTAACAGGGTGTGAGCAGGGACGTATATAATATATAGGTCCTGGTGTGAGTACAAGATCACTTAAACCAAACATCTCAAGGTAAAATTCAAACTACTCAACAGTAAGATCATAATTGGAATAAGAAATTAAGGTTAATGTTTCATGTATACAAAGAAAAAATGGCAGTTATTTACAAGTTTACTCTCCATCGAGACGGACTGTTACCGGCGATTTGACCAAATGATAAACCCTGGTCACAAGTTGACTCTAACTTGTGACGAGAAATTAGAAAAAGAAACAGATTACTGAAATTATTTATATTTAACCAAAAACTAAAAAAATCTAAACAAACTTCCGCAAATAACGTAATCATGAGAATATTGGTAAGAAAAGAAAAAAAACTTTTTATGCGGACTTAAATGGTTTATTAGATCTATAAAAACAAGCGACGATTCTAACGTTATAGTTCATATTATAAACGTCATTGACAATATTGAAATGACTAATGATGGTAAAGCTACCAACTCCACTATTCCGGACATATAGTTTGATTTGTATGACATCAATGACATATGGTAATCTTTAAATAATAACAAATCTGTTGGTGTTTACAAAATTAGTCAAAATATGTTTAAAATAAACAGCAACATCGGCAGCTTTTCCTTTGTCTCTTATTTTTAGATCTTATTTGGAAAACAGGTTTCCAAAAACTGGATGTTTACCAGTCTGGTTTTGAGCCAGGTCACTCGACGGTTCATCAACTTATTGAATTTTGCCACACTTTATTTGAGAATTTAGAAAAAAAATGCATCCTACATGTCTAGTTTATATATATATATTTCGGAAGCCTTTGCTCGTGTGTGGCAAGAGGGACCGGAGGTGAAACTATCAAATCATGGCATCATAGCACTTAAGACAAACTGAAAAAGTTGATCAGCTTCAACATGGCATTGGTCGATACTCGCTGTTGAGTTTACCGCCATTCGTAGAAAGCTGAGTTCATCACGTGACTTTTCGGAACATCGTTCTAGATTTTCCCGCATCGCGCATGCGCAAATACATTGCTTACACTCGCGAACGATAAAGATATGATTTAGTGTTGGGGCGATCCTATTTTACCTGTTTTTTTTTACTTTATTAATAAAATGCATGCGCGGATCCAGAGGGGGCATCAGGGGGTCCGGACCCCCTCCTCGATTTTTGCCAAAAAAAAGGGGTTATGAAATTCGACCCAGTACAGCAATATGCCCATTAAAGCTTGTCATACCTTAATGCCGGTTCAGTTATACGTGACGTAATATTTGAACGAGTCGAAAACAAAGATGACGTTATGATCCACGAAATCGTGCTGTCATAGTAGCTGTCATAATCGATTACTTGACTCTGATTTAACTACATGACAATGACGTCATCTTTTCAACCTGACAGTTTATGCGGAAATAAAAAGTACTACACCGACATCAGTTTCATGTATAGCTTTGAGAAAAGCTTCTGCACATTTGCCGATACTTACCAAATCGCATTTTTGCATTTACACAAATATGCAGCAAGCACACATTCATACAGGCCTGTGCCAATAAATAAGATCTAATAAAATCTATTTTCTGTTATACAAACCATTCTGATCCAGATTAGAGTTGAACTTAGATATATATATATATTGTAAGCTGAAAAGTTCATTCTTGATTTGGGTAGAGGCTGCGAAAAATGGACTCGCAAAGTTTGTTGTCCAAGTGGGAGTCGGTACGAAATGTCTCTGCAAATGCAGCCAGATATGACTGGGGTGCACTAAAGTTACAGGCTTTCATGAGAGGCACCTTTACACGTGAAAACACCGTACCAACGACACTTGTAACACGAGATAAAATCTCCTCCGCAGATGATAGCGAATCAAAACATCTGTTGCCAAAGACACAGGAATCAAACAAAACCCTTTCCCTGTGAAAGTTGTCGGAAACGGTAACTGTTTTTATACGTCAGTTTCCATTTCGGTCTTTGGTGCAGAGAACAATCACGTTGAGTGTCGGGTACGATGTGTGCATGAGCTGGTTACAAACTTTTCAAAATACACCAGCCATGAAACATTCACCGCAATGTCAAGTAAGCCGACAGATTTCAAATAAATTTTTGAAAGCTCAATCTCTGACCAGGCCAATGTCCCCAATAATATCCCTAAGTCTTTGAAGAATGAGATCATAAAATCTGCAAATGACGGTCAGTACTCCTCCTTGCTTCATCTTTATGCCTCCGCTAACGCATTCGAACGTCCAATAGTATCAATCTTTCCTCAAGTAGAGCATGTTGCTATCAACAGACCAGTCCGCAACCAGACTATTAGTCCACTTGACTATTCCGAGGAACAGCATCGCCCTCCTATGTACATAATGTGGAACCCCTTTTGAAAAGCAGAAAATATCTGATTATTTCAGGAAGGGCAAGTTACGAGAAAACGATCCGTCTAGTATCCATTCTGATCAAAGTACAAGGAAACAAACACAGCACCATGGCTGTGCAAATCCGGAAATTTCACATAAATATAATGAACAAGCTGCATATTTCGAAACAAGCGCCAACTCCCAAATATCATCCCGATATGATTTTAGTGAAATTTTGAATGTGACATTGTCGCTTTCGTCATTATCTCAGACTGAAAAATACCTATGTGGAAAGCAGTTGTGATGAAGAAACCCTGAAAAATATGCTATTCGTAACAAAAGGAGTAGCTGGTAAGGATAAAAAGTTGTATTTTCAAGCAAGTTGGTTGGAGAAACGTAAATGGTTGACATTCAGTAGCGTACTTCAGGGGGGGTCTTTGCAAAATTTGTATGCTGTCAGTCAGTCAGATTTAAGATGTTACGACACCTTTGTAAGTAAACCATTAAAAAATTTCAAGAAAGTTGGCGGGAAAGAGTGTTCAATGCTGAGACGCGACCAGTCTACCTACCACAAAACTGAACGCATTGCATATCAGACTCTGAAAGCAAGCCTCACATCCCCACAAACCACAGTCCAGTATAAGATAAACTCACAAAACAAGGACATGTATGACAAAAACTTGAGGCTCTTGAGAATACTAGTTGAATCAGTAATTCTCTGTAGAAAACAGAACATTCCCCTGAGGGAACACAGAGATGACTCTACAAGTACCTCATCCAACAAGGGCAATTTCTTGGCCATTCTAAATTTACTAGCGTGTCATGACAAAGAGCTGGCAAATCATCTAGAAAATGGACCGAAACTGCAACCTATACCAGCAAGACCGTACAGAAGAAAATCATAGACCTTATTGGGTCGTACATCAGAAATCAAATATTAGAAGGCCTGAAGGGAGAGGGTTTTACTCTATCATAGCTGATGAAGTGACGGATACGTTTTCAAACCAAGAGGTTCGGGCTTTGTGTGTGCGATTTTTAGATGAAAGTCAAACTGAGCCATGTATTCGAGAAGAATTCTTTGATTTTCTCCATCTGAAACGTACTACTGTGGAAACAACTGCAATTAAAATAGTAGAGGTATTAACAGAGAACAATATTCCAGTTGACAAAATAAGGGGCCAGGCGTACGATGGGGCAGCAGCTATGTCGTCAGAAAAAGTAGGCTGCCAAGCTCGAATAAAGTCTGTCAATCAACATGCCCTATACACACACTGCAACGGTCACGTTCTGAACTTGAGCATAGCTCACGCGTGCAAAATACCTCTTGTGAGAAATATGATAGATGGGGTAAATGCCACATTCGTTTTCTTCGATGTCTCGCCCAAAAGACAACGCTTCTTTGAACATGTCCTTCAACATCATGGCCCGAAATCAAAGCGTAAAAAGTTGTTGGGTTTGTGTAAAACAAGATGGGTAGAACGTCATACCTGCTATGATATATCTTTAGCATGTATACTGCCATCGTTGAATGTCTCCAGTCCATCGAAAACCCAGAACTTGAGGAAAACACTCAAGATGAGTGGTCGTGGGATGCGCAAACTAAAATTACAGCCGGGGATTGTTGGCTACTCTGCTGTCGTACCAGGTTTTGGTTACATTCATCAGCGTAAGGGCTGTTCTGCAGACAGTCAAACCACTTGCATCAAAAAACTTCAGAAACGTGATTTGGATGTGTATGAAGCCCGCACACTGATTACTGATCGTATTGAGAGGGTGAAAGAGATGAGAGAAGGAGTAGATGTTGAGTTTGAAATGTGGTATGAAGATTGCAAACGAATCGCCACGGTAGCTGTTCCATTTCTGGGTCATTTATCAACTGAGCTCAATGACATAATTCACAAAGATGACAGTGTTGCATATGCATTTTGTTGTTTGGTTGTCAGATTCTGAAATACAAAAACTTTCTTCTGAACTTTTCTTCTGTGACTCAGACTTGCAATGTTCATCTTCCCAAGATCTACAAGGGCATTTGTTAGAGTGGATGAGGGCTTGTGGATAACTCGATGAGAAGGACATCACAGCGGACAATTTTTTAGATACCTAAAATTGCAGACGGGGACATCTTTCCAGACATCAAAACACTTCTTCACATTGGTTGCACCTTACCCGTCACCTCTTGTGAGGCCGAACGCTCATTTTCTGGGCTTCGCTGCATTCAAAGTTATATGCGCAGTACAATGAATGAGGATAGATTGTCATCACTAGCCCTCATGCACTTACATCATGCACGAACAATCAATGCAAATGCAATCTGCCAAATATTTGTGATGCAAAACAAAAGACGAATGTTCAAGTTAAGCATCTTGGACAATTAGATCTGATACAAGTCTGTTTGTAAGATTTTCACTTCTGTTCAAACATTAAAAAGAAAAGAAAAAAAGATAAAAAAAATTAAGAAAAGAGATAAAAAAGAAGGTTTTTATTGTGGAGGCCTCCTCTTGGCTAGAACTGGAAACGCTGATATTTAATTAATTTTCTTCTAGTAAGGTTGTTGCTTTTATATTGCATGAATATGTTGGTAGGCTCGCTCGGACCTTTCGTGTTAGTGTCATCTGCATACGATCGATACTAATTTTGAACATACCTTCTTTGCAATTTTCTCACGTTGTTGATTTTACAGGAAAACAAATAAAGATACTCATCTCCAACATTCTGTAAACACCGGTTACATGTTCTATTTTATTTTCGAATGATTTGCCAACACCCAGTTTTAATGGGAAAATTCGAATTACAGGTACGTACTGACGTTATAGGTAATCCGTTATTTTCTGACCATACTACCAAATATTTTTCAATATTAAATTTATTTTCGAAATCGAATAAAATTGTCACTGTCCCGCCTTGACAAGTTCTGGATATCAGGAAACCATTTCTGAACAAACTGATCTCCGAGCGTTTGCTTCAGGCTATTGAAGAAATCATATTGATATGGAAATTCTGTTTTTAAGAGAAACCAGATTTTTTATTCCATTTTAGGGAATGTGCTCCAGTGAAGGCTAATCTAAGTGTAACAGAGGTCATTATATATTTCAATACCTCCACTTGGAATCGACACTGGGACCTCTGGCTCACTATTCTGACGCTCAACCAATCGAGCTAAAGAGAAGCTCTTTTTAGCGGAGCGATATGTTGCGGCTATCATTTTACCAGGGTTACATACTCTCCATCTAGCAAACAACTCGCCCTCGAGTTTCCAGGAGTAACAGCGATGCTGGTAGGGCATGGCTAAGTATTATTTCCGGGTCCCTACATGGGCGCCAATGTAACGGAGGTCATTAGATACATGATGTATTTCATTACCTCCGCTTGGAATCGAACCCGGGACCCCTGGATTACTAGTCTGACGCTCAACCAATCGAGCAAAAGAGAAGTTCTTTCTAGCCGAGCAGGAATATTACGACTTCGTATATTTTCATTGTTAATTATACTTTGATTCCAAAACGAACCATTCTAAAATGTTGACAACTAATTCTAATGTAAGTCGACCAAGTTCTCCATAAACAATAAAAGTTGGATTGCAAGACCTTATTTTCAGTACTCTTTTGCAAAATTTCATTTTTGCTCCAAGGTTTTTTAGATTTTCAAACCCCCACACTTCCGAGTCGTACAGTAAATTGGCTAAACTACAGAGTAAAGATATTAAACTTGTAGGACAATTGGAATAGCATGGTTACGATTTGTTTACATTTCGAAAATTGCAGGAGAATTTCGGACTTTTTTTGCAACCCCTCTGGCGTCTCTGCAAAAAATAGTTTATCATCTGTAATTATTTCTAAATGAGCAAGTTCAATAGATTTCAAAATCATTGAAGAACATTGAAAATATATCATCGACATATTCTCGCCTTTCCTAATTCCAATCAAACGTGAAAAATATTAATGAAATTAAAGATATTTTCCAATTGTATTTTACACGTGAGATAATATTCCAGCTCGCCAAACAGTATCAAACACTTTACGAAAATCAATTTCAAGAGAAATTAACATGCAAAGATGAAGGTATTATCAACTCTCGAATGACCTTAATGGAATCCCGCTAGATTAACGAACGGAATATGTTTTGATCTTTCAAATTGGTTCAAGCGGCCTTTTTAAGGTGGATGTAAATAATGAAATAGTCACCTTTATTTTGAGTTATTTACAGGCGTTCCGAGCCGTGGTTGTTTTCTGTAGCTGTATTTTGAGAGATGCAGGTCGATGCAGACTATGATTTTCTGAGTTGTACGGTCGCCAGACAAATCACTCTCGATTGATTTCTAATAATCCAATTGATTTGTTTCTTACTGGCAAAATTAATGACTTTGTCACGATAAAGATATGTCAGACACAAAGACTGTTGCACCGAAATAGATTTCTCATAATGAAGACATTTCTTTCTCATAATAAAGACATTTCTTTGTCATAATAAAGACATTTCTTTGTCGTAATAAAGATATTTCGTTGTCATAATAAAGATGTGTCAGATTCATTATATTCATTAGTAAAGAAAAACAAAAACTTGATCATCAAATGCATTTTATCATCACAAGTACAGGACAAAAAAACCTTAATTCAAAGAACGTCATGTACATGTATATTGATGTATGGGTTTTGGGTTTCGAGAATTTATCAAATCGCGGAGTAAAGTGAAATTGATGATCAAGTTTTTGTTTTTCTTTACTAATGAATATAATGAAATGTAGAGAAACAAAACACAAAACAAAGCTAAAACTCATGTATGAATTGTTGGCTTTAATTCAAATAGTATCACATACTTATATTTGTTTATGTCCACAAAGTATTTTATGATTGAATTGCTTACAAAATGATACATACGCACAATTAGCTAATATACTGGTAGTTAGACGAAACTAAATCCCTCATTAACACATATCTTTGGTAGTTTACACATAGATCACTAATTCTTATAATTAAAACTGGCTTGGAAAATGGATAAACATGTGCTTTGTTTATTTAATGCTTTTTTAAAAATAAAATGTCATTACATATTTTGCACCATGATATAATTGGCTGGGAATAAGATCAATGACAATAATTACAAATCGAACTCTGGTTTTATTCTTGTACACAAAAATACTAGCAATATATTGTTTGACATTAAGGCAAACTAAAGAAGGTTACAGCTGTTGACCAATCAAATATCCCTGATTTTAATTCCGACAAATCGGATTGGAAGATAAAAACCCGAAAGAAATATGCTAGGTAAATCTCACTGTATCATTTATCTAAAGGTAATAGAAAAAAACCAAATAACGCCTGGTTTAGAAGTTGCTCTTATCCATAGCTATTCAAAATGCATTTGAATCGACCATTCTAATTTCAGTTCATTTTCCTCGACTTTTAAAATTAGAGCATATTAATTTGCGATAATTTTTCCTCGACCAAGTAATTTTCATTGCCCAATGAAATCTTTTTATGTAAGACAGTTATCACTCTACAAATCATAGAACCTCACTTAAGTACGAGTAGAATGCACAATGAACTATGTAACTTAACAACTCTTGAGTAGTCTACACGCTTTTTATACAAATTTAGAAACTGAGGATAAAGCAAATATTTTCGAATTAATACCCTTTTAATCCAATAGTTATCACTAACGTTAAACGTGTCATTAGTTAAAGATATATAAAGCACTAAATTATAACTACAAATACATCAGTGATAGAAATGCTTATTTTGTTATACAAAAGTACAGGAAAAAGAATTGCAAAGTACAAAAATACATGTTCTATATATATATTAAAATACAAACTGCATCAGAGATGATGGCAAATGGAAGACGATATAAAAGAGTAAATAAAACATGTGAAAATATACACAATCGCTCGTAACATATATCATTAATAAATTCATATCATTATATGAAACTCAATTATCAAAGTGTTAAAATATTTTTTCCCAAATCCTGGTCTTTGTCCTGGTAAGAAAATTATTTTCATGAGAATGTTGGACACAAAAATCTTTCAATAATAGAACAGCTGAGCAAGACCAGCCCGACCATTGTCTATCACTACGATGAATGCCAGCTTTCTTTTCACGATCTTCTTAAATGTTTATTACATGTTTGTGGATGGCTTAATATAGTAAGTAGGTCATGTCAAGAAAATTTTGCCACATTTTACAAGACAAAGAAAAAAAGAGAGAAAGAAAAAATGCGTGTTGAAATAACGAGTCATCGACGGAACAACGAGTGTTGCATTTATTTTCATCTAGAAAACATGGACGATTATACTGGCATTGAGTAAAGGCACAATTTAATGTAGCATTCAATTATACAAATGTTATAAAACATACAATCCATATACAGACAATTATCTCTGATTGCAGCTGGTGAAAGTATACACAAGCGAGGTTTTCACCTCTGAATTCAAGAGATGAACTATTATTAAGTTGCATTGCAAAGTATTATGAATGATATAGACAATTAAGTTTCTAGTGATAAAATTGGTTAAAACTCCGTCTGGAAAAATTGAGATTTGTAACAATGTTTTTTCATTCAAACATAAATGCAACAATGTGCAATGTTCCTGTTTGCTTTACTGGCAGTTTGGATGTTTGTAGAAAATAAATACGACAAACTACAAAGACATCGCATTGAAGACATAATGTAACACTTCAATAGAACAACATCTAAAAATAATAATAATAATAAAAGAAATCGTATCGATCATTTTAACAAGACTGCCATGAAAAAAATAATCGTTTAATAAGTGCTGTCTTCTAACAGAAACAATCAGCAATGGAATTTAAATTGATCCTTGATACGAAAATCTTTTCCTGAGAGACAGTTTTAGACTTGTTTCCCACTATACACAGTTGCTAAGGTGAGGGGGCATTCGATTTGTTAACCAATAACTTACGTTGAATAAAAAGCATAACATTACTTACTAGTAGTTGTATTTCACCGGCAGTAATCGCATACATATGCAGGTAAACCTACACGTTTGAAAAAATAAGCACGTTGTAAAAATGTATTCCCTTAAAAGAATTCGTTAATATATTTGAAGAGCTGTTTGAAGGGCTCCTCAAAATAAGACGGCGAGAGAGTTGAATATATAGGATCTGTAAAATCTTTTACACCCGTGATTTATAACTTATTCTATTGGTCAGCCGTTAGCATTGAAAATGAAACAACAATATTCAAGTGATATTAGTACCATATACTTTACCTCCTGTTCGTTTTGTACTGCTGATTTCAGGTATGAGAGTTTCTATACGTTATTAGTGAATAATTACAAATAAAGAGCTATCTTCATGCATGTTAGATCTTAACAGTTCCTCGCAATAGCAGTGAGCAGATATAAATGCTAGGTATATCACAGCATCCAAACAAATCTTGGCAGCATTTTATAGGAAGCAAGGAGCTGTATCACAGCTATGTCTTGGATTTACTGAGCTATACATCAATATACTATGACCATAAATTGGTCCAAAATGCAGTTCATTAAAAAATAAACTACACAATTGTTTCTTCTGAAAACAAGAGTTAATCGCTAAACTACAATACTCCTATTGCATTAGAGATCAGTTCTCGATATCTATGGTACAACTGCTTTCTGTGACAAAGGAACACCAATAGAAGAACCGCTTGTATGCTTCGTTGGCATATACAGTATTTCTGTTAATCCCAACTGCGTTCACATGGACAGTTTGCAAGAAACACAATTCACTCATTATTTAATAATATCGTTAAGAGACAGCAGTGAGAGTTCGTCACTGTATGACCACTGACTGTGCTATGTGAGAGAGTATGTCATCATGTCCACTGATTGTTGCTTTGGAAGATTGCAGCATTGCTCCCAGACATCGTCTTCAACACACAGGACAACACTGGTTTGGAACTTTCCTCGGAAAGTCACAGTCTGGTATATGGCACAACTGAGTTGTACATTCTACTCGGCCATTCTGAAAACACAACACGACAAATTTTATGATTGGTGAAGCCGACTCTCATGCGTTATGCAAGGTACATCTTATCAGTTTTCAAAAACTAAAATATGAATTTTCATTTTTAAAAATCTTTATAATCAACAACTGAATTCTTTAAATGACCCATCGATGACACTACACTTTATGCGTTCTGATTTATTTTGCAACTATCACGAAATATTTTCAGCTTATACTGATCCCTCTTTGTTGGTAGAGCGCTGGATGTCTGAAAACAGGACAAAATCAGAGTATATAGAAAATTATCATTTATCACATAACCGACCCGTTTTCCCATGTCATACGCCCAAGTCAAAATAATGGTAATACACATGTGTAATAAAGGTTTGGGGTCTTCTGATTGATCAAAACCGTGGGAACGTATTCATACGCCCGCGCGCGTACTACTTTTATTTACTACGACAACAAACTGTAGTAAGATATGGCTGACCAGATCAACATTGGCGACACAGTTTTTATTGATAAGAAGGGGACTGGTGTGGTGAAGGAGATAATCCCACGGGGGTTTGCTGTATTTTATAATGTTGAATTGTGTGGGATTGACTTTCAAATTGAGCTTGAGCGCGATCGTATTGAAAAGATTGTAGATCCCTCCCAACCGCAGACGACCGCTCCGGATGGCGGTCCTATTGCCCCTGAACCAAGTCGTTTCGTTTCAGTCAGAGAAGATGAGGTGGGGAATTTTATACATAATCAATCAAACAAGAATACGTTCACAAAAACCACCTAAGCGAATCCGAAAAGCTATCATTGAAAGTGACAGTGACTTGCAGTAACTGGAGCAGTTAGGCTGAACCTGATGACCCGTAATGACGAGGCGAGGTGACGTCACGTTACCAATATCAAGTGAGATTTTTTTTTAAAGTTATTTTGGCAGTAAATAGAATTTAAAGGCTTTACTTTGTCGATATTATTTTGGAACATAACAATCTCTTATTCAATCATTGAAAAAAGGTAGGCTCGTGGCATATCAAATTCCATAATACATTGACACGAGCGCAAGATCCTCTATGAATTAGAATTATAAAATTCGGTACTTGTAACTGAGCGAGATCAGGATATCTCAGTCGAGGACTAAGATCCTGTAACTTAATCCCAACCGAGTCGTTAACCGAGATTAGGATGTTACAGGATCTTAGCTCGAGATTGGTAACTGTAGAGATTATTTTTTGGTGATTTGAATTTTTGCGGATATACCGAATGCTTGAAGTAAATTAAATATTCATTCCGCGATGAAAGGGCCAATGCTTTGTTTCATTGATGTTTTTTCAAAGTGTCTGGAGAGAAAAAAGAGATGATTTGTGAATGGTAACGTCTGAAGTGTAGAGTAATACGAGGACGCTGATTTGTTATATGTTTGCAAGATGTAAATGAAAACGGGTAAATTAGTTTGAAATGGCAGTTTGGTTTGTAAGTGCATGTAGCTAAAAGGAGTCATTGTACATTAATTATACCTGACATATACAGTCTTTACAATCATGCATCCTCCATCGCTGATTTTCGGGACGGAAATGACCTCTTTCATCTACACAGCCAGCCTTCGGATGTTTCCTCATATGTCTGTGCATTTTCTTCATCTGTAATAACATATTGTGTTTTAGACGGAAAATTGCACACTCACTTTCCATTTGGTTGTTCAATTCATGTTTATATACAATAAACTCTATATGTTATGAAAATACATTTCAGTTGCACGGTTCAGAATAAACACATTAAAAACAATTAGGCAATTCATTGAATTTGGGGCTAAGTGCACCTCCCCATCCAGATTGTGACTTTTTCTTCGATTATTTGTAGGCTTCAAACTTTAGACCCATAGCAACTGACGAGTTAAAGAAGAATGAAACAACTGTATCATGCAGTTTATTTAATTCATTCTACTACATCAAGTTGTATCATATGTATTTTCACTTGTGTGTCTTTTGTATAATCTTTCAGATGATAACACGTTCCGTTAACACCATAATTTTTACACTAAAATTATGCGCTAAAACTATGGTTGCTGATTGGCGCTTAGTGCAGTTTCTATAGGTTGCTTAATAAGTGATTCCAGTGGATGCATAAATTCATGACTATTCCGGTATCTAAAACAATGATTGCGCAAAGTTAAGTATGTTTTAAGCATCGAGATTAAAAAATATTTATCAACTATCCCCGATTACATAAATCATGAGCTTTACTTTTAAAAACTCAAGCGCATCAAACAGTAACCACATCACAATTATGATACGAGTATCCTACCTTCCTTCTGAGGTATTTAAGCGTTTTAGTGAGACCACTAATTGTTCCTTCCATGCCTTCCATTCGAGTTTCCATCACCGACATGCCTTCCTTCATATTCTCAAGACTAGCCATAGTATTCTGGTATTCTCGGCCCTCTAGTACATGCTCCCTGTCTTCACGATGAGACTGGCGGGGAGTGGCGGCTCGCTGGAATTTACTAGTCAGTGTTTGGAAATCACCTGCGTCATTACAATCTGAAGAGAGAACACGCATACCTTTGTAACAAAATTTACCAATATTAACGGGAAATTTTTAGCATTTGCTACAAAATTTGCATTGAATTTTTGAAAATCTGAAATATGCATACATTTGAAACATTTGCAAACAGCACAGATGATTGTTTTTCATCAATTATTAGTGCAAAATTGAGGTTTTGCTTTTACTTTTACTCTTTAATTAATTGAAATTTTATTAATGACCAGTATTCGCCATTTTACAGTACAGTTTTCAATAAATGGTTCATTGCGATTATAAGCATATATGCTACTGATAATGAATGCAACGATACAAATATACTACTTTTATAGTTTCATGTTGTATGGACGTACCTGCGCAACATTCTGCCCAAACTTTAAGATTGATGTTTGGGATTTTATTACAGGGTAGGTACTGCGTGTAGTTGTCGACTCGAGCGAACACGTCTTCCTGTACCTTGTCAATGTTATCACTGCTGTCACAGATGACTCGCGCCAATGTTGTCTGCTTGATGGCGTGTATCTGCTCAGGTTCATACATTTTGGAATTCTCGTACCAGAACCTGTACAAAATGAAAGCAAATCACAGAGGACATTAATGGTGGCTGCAATGGGTTCTAGTGGATTTAAGGAATCCAGCAATGTCTACGCATTAATGCTTTCATAGCTGATTGTATCAAAGACACTCTTCGTACGTATATTTCTGTATTTAGTTTTAATCATAAGTTGTGATAATCTTTATAAAAGTATCCGATAGCATTTATTGAGTATGATGTAACGTGTCTGTCATAATGACGTCATTTCTTAAATAGGTATGATTTCATATTAAATATGATGCTTATAATTATGTTAGCATTAATGAGGCTGGAATGTTAAAACAGGATTCCTTGCCTGCAGTCGCAACGAACAAAAAGTGATGAAAACAGAGAAAAGAGAACGTATTCAAAGCATTTGTCATTTACCATTAGATGAGTACATGATCCATACGATATTTGTACGAGCTGCTATGTGCATTTATGGGACATTATATTTTTTTTAATTTACTTAAAGACAAAATAAATCAAGTATAGCTAAAGGGGAGTAACTCGTGTTGAACTGTAACAAAAACATTGGCTGACTATTGATAAATATTCTTTTTACAGTGGATAATTGAATACTTTTCAAGAAACCGTGTTTGTTTTGGGAAAGTAAGTATATTTGTTTCTAAAAAGCAACAAATAAACACACTTTATCACCTACCGGTATATAATAAATATCCAAACCGACAAGATCCGTTTTTGTGCCGAGACTCGACACGTTTTGTGTTTTTGTAATAGTTAATTAGAAGATAATCATTTTCTAATTTGAAAGTTGTTATTAAGGTTTATTACCATTTAGTAACGTGCTGTCAAGCAAACAGGTGTTATTTCTGGTTGCTATAGATACGATACCTACCGGTCACCGGCACGGATTTTCTTGAACTGGTCCACGAGGATACACATGAAGGTAGGACCAACCTTGGCCCCTGGCAGGGGTGTTTCACTCATTCCTCCCACAAATAAATCAATATTATCTGAAAAAGGTAAACAAATTCATGGTATTGATTTTACTTTTTTATTTACAAAATGAATATACTGCTAAATAAAACAGGAAAACTGACTCTAACAGTATTTTTATTTTTCCTCATTTTGACATACAAGTTTACTAATAATATCACTTACCCGGATGACCATATAGAGCTTGTAGCTTGTCACGGACATCACTACTGGTGATTTCAGCTTGAAAATCCGAAAAACTGGCTGCCCTAGACATGCCACATAATTCCCGATATGCGTTGTAGAAGGGCAGGCCATGGTCACGTCCTCGCTGAATATTCAACGAGGCCAAGTCTTGTGCCACAACATTGGCCAGAGAAAACAATTTTTCAGTAAGTTCTGAGTTCATCATTTCACTGGGCATTCTCTTTTTTGCCGAAACAGCAAACATGCCGCGAAGTAAGGGGTCGATTCCGCCTTCCTCCAGCAGTCTATAAGGCGAAAAGAATGCCTTGTGTAATTCGAGGTTTCCTTCTGGGATTGGGTAGAAACTGGAATTTAGTCTAAAGATGACAGGTTGAACAAGAGCATGTCCGAACCTCATAGCAGCGGTAGCGAATTCATTAGTTATCGTGGGGTCGACATCTGGGTCATAACCGGTATATGGACCAAGTTTCTCCATGCCCTCTTGGCCAATGATGCTTGGGAGCCAGTGGTTGTACGTGATATGCTGCATCATGCCACCAATTATTTTTCTAGACTCATGAAAGATCATATTTCCGTCCCAGTGTACATTGATCTTACCAAGTTCATGAGCTACATGGTTATGTTGGCGCATCCATAGCGTGTGCATTGCTGTAAGAGCCAAATGTTCGTTTACACGATTGTCTCCAGCACGGAAGCAAGGTACGTGCTGCTTGCTTGGTTCAATCTGACAATCGATATGCTCCAAAAACCCTGAATTGTCGAAGGGTAGAAGCCTTTTCCTATTGGTAGATATCGGTCCTTCCCTTAAAAGCCCACGACTATTGGTTAGCTCCCTTAATCTTTGGATGTCAAATTCGCTACTACCATACACGTTACTTCCGTCTACGAAAGCAGTGATAGCATTTATTTGTTGACGAGCTGAGAATGTCTTGTAGAAGATGGAAGTGCTACCAGAATTACACATGGCACTACTCCGTGCGAACCCAAGACAAGGATGGGTCTGGATGCGAGAGTCGCTGCGAGGTACTGGGATTGGGAAACATGGGTACTCATTGTCACAAGTCTCATTACAGCGTCGACCATCGCTAAAGCGGGCATAGCTGATTGACTGTGGTGTTAGAGTGATATCGTGGTCTACGAACTGTCCCCATTGCATAAGCATATGAGTACTAGTTTCATCCTCTGTTACATGGTCTGTTGACATTAGGAAGGAGGAGACGAGACGCGGACTGGGAAGGTGAACACCATTGTATTGCTTTGAAGAACTCCAGCCTGTCAATATAAAAAATTCAAGATTTGTAACGTTATCTCTAGGGATCTTAAAGTCAGGAGTATTCAATATGATCTCGTCTAAGTGATGATGTAGAAATATAGATCTCCTTAAGTCTGAATTGTAGCTGGACATGAGAGTCTCCAAACGTTATGGCTTACCTGAAGGAATGTTTGAATCTGGTCTAACTTGTGGCTTACCTAGGAGAATATCGAATCTGTTATTGTAGATAGGTTAAGAGGTTCGCAACAGTCTATGACCTACCTGTTGTGTTGTTGAATTGGTTTTTGCAGCTTGGTAGAGAGTTCCCTCGCAAAAGTTTATGACTAACCCTCATGAATGTTGAATGCTGTTCTTGTAGTAACAATGTTCGGGGAATCTTTGACTTACCAACAGGAGTGTTGAATCCGTTCTCATATATGGGTGGGAGAAGTCTGCTGAACGCCGTGACAGTTGCCCCATTCAGTGGCTTCTGAAGATTGTTGCACGTCCCGTCCATCGTTCGGTACTTCTTATGGTAACACATATTGGTGCATTTTGTTATACGGGGATTTGCAAAGCATCCTGACATGTTGGCGATCAGAGTAAGATGACCAGGGGAGATGATATCACGGTAGCTGTCACCTAAATAAAAGGTCAAATCTAGACATCATTCACAGACAGGGTTGGCGGCGAAACAGAATGGTGATCCTAACAGTAGGTATCACGTACATAAGAGGTCAATTTAAGGCCAGATCAATTTATCATAAATTAATGGCTTAATTTCAAATCTCCTCCAAAATCTCACTAAAAATCACTAAGCTTTATGTTTTGATAGGAAACCTCCAAAATTAAAAGCATATCGATTGACCAGAGGATGACGAGGACAGTACTAAACGACATCGTATATGAGATGATATAATAGATATGCGATGGATTGTCTGCATGTAGACTTCAGTAATAAGAACACTGATAAGAATGAACATTTCAAAGAAATATGAGCTCAAAGCTCTGATGCAGAGTGATAGTTATTATAACACAAGAAAAAATTTAATACAAATGCTTTTAATTTACAAATGTGTGCAAAACCATTGGATCTATATGACAGGCACATTATGTACACTACCTGTGGTATCAAGGTTATAGGTGTGCCCTTCGCGAACGTGCCGAACAATGATATCCAGCGTCTGTTCGAATATCTCCTCCGCTCTAGCCAGTTCCAACGCTTCGGCTGCAGGATATCGGAAAATAGCTATTAGATCCTGGACACTGTGCTGTCTTGAGCGGTCAAACAGATGACGCTGTGTGTCATTGATGGCCACGTTCACACGATTGGTAGCTTCTCTTATGGCCTGGCGCACAAATGCGTCTCCTTCAAACGTACGGTCATCACCTACGTCAATGAGTCAAAGATAAAATTGTTCAAATTTACTTTCATATCGTCCTTTTGTAATTCCAATCCTTTTTAATTTATGATTCCATTTTAAGTACATACAGGTTTCCATTTTGACTGGGGTTACATTAGACAGTAAACGAAACACTGAAGATCACATGAGATGGTTGTTTAAAATGAATATCCATCAATTCAAATGACAATGGTACGGTTATGTTTAGGGTTTCATTAAAACAAACAAACAAACTATTATGAAGAAAAAAAAAAGATACGCAAAGCCCCACCCCTCAAACCAACAACCCCGACCACCCCATCCATCCACTCTAAAACAGTGACAATATTGATGTTTCGTGTGCAATATATACCATTCAAAGACAATTTGAAATTATCGGCAAATGCTTAGTGACTCTACTAAGAAAGTCATGCTTTATATTTGTAGCACAATGAATATTGTATTATTTATTGGTACCTGTAACTTTGAGTAAGACAGCTTTCCTGTTGAATCCGACAGTGCCTTCAGGGAAACACTCATATTTGCCAGCGTCACTTGGGACAATATTCCTGATGACGAGCCGATTCCCCTGGAAGGAGTATTTTGGGCCAGATTGCAGTAATACTTGATCCTTAATCCACCGATACTGTGGAATGAAGTCGTCGGTGGCACACTCTAAGATACTATTGGTGCCAACAAAAGTTTCTACTTCTACGTTGGCGGGAAACTCCTGAGTCTGGGCTTAAACAGACGATGTTAACATTAATGTATATCATCAAACACACCAAAAGCATTAAAGAAATAACAATATGTCAACAGAATTAGAATCAAAGTCAATAAACCCAGGACAAAATATGAACAAAAGAAACATGAAGACTCCTGAAAGAGAACAATGATAATAAGACTAGATCTCACAATAGAGTGAGCGTCTTCTGCTTCATTGACAACACCCGCCATGTTGATTTTAGTTTATAAAGTAAGTAATGTTACGTTCACTAATGAGAACATTGTATACAACAACGGAACCAGGCAAATACGACAACTGTACACTTGGAATGAATGCAGAGTGTGCTGTATTGACGTTACTGTGACGTTATCTATTGGTCAAAAATTTATCTTTTATCATAACATTATCAACACTTTAATAACACATTAAGAGGCCGATATATCTAAATCGTTGGTGGATCAAGACTCTTATTGGCCAAGGAAAACACATCTATTTACATTTATAATCAATGAGCAAGCCAAAGCATTGTTTATATGAAATACCATGTTGCATAAGGTGTTGATTTAAAGACACATTTTTATTTTGTTCCGCATTCTTAAAAAGTTTACTGTGATTTTGTTATGATTAGCGTGTCTTATTTTGTAGAGTATCTATAGAATATAGAATAGAGTGTCTAAATTGACTCTAGCTACCTTAAAATTACCAAGTGAGAAGGGAGATAAATGTGTCGGTATTAAACAACGTTATATGATCACGCAAAATATTATTCATACACTTGTTTAATTATATTGCTTTTCCTGTGTGAATTACATTCTGATTTTTTAAAAATAATAATAGATCGGAACCCTTATCAAAATCACATTTGTTTTAGTCATCAATTTAAATCATTATCTTGAAGCATTTAAGAAACGGTAAACAGATCGTCTTTCTGTAAAAACAGCATTTCAAGTAGTCTAGTATGTAAAACCTAAACCATCGCCATAGTACAACCAGGTGTTACAACTAATGTCTGTTTCTTGCCTGCGATTTTTCAAGAGATATGACACTCCCAGGTGGAAAATCAAGATTTGTCATACAGCCAAACATTCCATATTTTAGCATATGAAATTACGTCTGCAAAATATCACTTATTAGAACATTATTATGCACTAAAGTCACTGTTTTTCCTAGCTCATAACAGCCAGTTCTCAGTTGTTGAAATATAGGACTTTTTTTCAAAGGCAGCGCCATTTATAGGATTCTACAGGCCACAAATCAAGGACAAAATTTAATATTTCTTTACAATAAGAAAACGACTCACAGCATTCGATAGTTTAACAGTAAAAAACAGCGACACAAAGTCACCATAGGGCAGTACAGTGTAAGAATCATACAATGAATTACTCTACATAAATAGATTTATAGCTTAGTCTTAATGTCTTGCCGCCCTTACTTGGTTGTGTAATTCTTAGCTCTGCACTAGCTTCAGCTGCTCCGGCAGCATTAGTCAATTTACAGGTGTAAACTCCCTGATCAGCGTAGACGACCCGTGAAAACCTCAGCATTGCTCCAAGCTCATAGACCTGTATTCTGTCATCCAACGGTAATAGTTCGTCTAATAAAAAGGGAAGTTCTTTTATTTATATAATTCGCTCAACTTGTAATTCATATACAGATGAAAGTGTACAAGGGCAATATAACACCTAAATTTGAACCTCTTTAGGGACTTCTTCTGTGTAATGATTTTACAACGGTTAAGCATTTTTATTTTTACAAAAGACTTCCTTAAACAAACACGGAAATGAAGATAAGTCAGCACAACACTCAGAATTTATTTTTACTAAGGTTCTTAAATCACCTCGAACGATAAACCCTTAATCTGATGATATCCTGTCAAGAAAGTCAGGAAGTTAATCTATGTAATGTCACGTTTCCAAAGATCGGTACCGGTTTAAAAGCATTTCAGTTGTTTTATTCAACATGTATCAGACATTATTTACTACGACAAGGGAAAGACAAAACTATACCAACCGTCTTTGAACCATGTAATGACCGGAGTTGGTGTTCCAGTTCCGGTACAGCGAAACATGGAAGTGCTTCCTTCTACTGCTTCATGGTCCTCTGGTCTCCTTGTCAGCACGGGGATTACTGTGAGGCAGATACAGCATTACCATAAATCCTATATTCTCGCGAAAAGTTTTGTTCGTGGTTATGTAACACACTAAGAAGTAACAAACATGACAGAATCAGATTTAATGATGATGAAAATTACTAAATAATAGAAATTCACCACCATGAACGACTGCATGGAACTATACGACAATTGTTTAACTCTGTACAAAATGAAAAAAATCCCACCAAATTGAATAAAACAAAAATTGGATTTGACAGATGGTAGCTTATAAAATGCCTTTATAACTTAATGACTGAACACAAAATGAAAGAGTTATTGATGGTTTGAATATCATCGCGATCATACAAATTCCATTATATCTACACGATGATTTGAACTTAACTTTCATGACAAAGACTGACATTCAAATTTCATTTTGTGAGCTCGTTAACTATATACAACATATCTTGCGGTTTACATGTTAACAGATATGACATTTATTGTCCTCTTTAATGTTTTTCTAAATAGTTTTACATATCAACTGTAAAATGTTATTCTACTTCCGTCAAAACATTCACCAGTATAGTAATAACACATTCCGATTCTAAATCCATCTATGAAACTTGACTATATGACTGACAATATGGTTTGTAAATTGACAGAGGCAAATTCTTGGCAAAACGATTCCAAAGATATCTATATGTATTGTTTTAACAACGACAACAATAATGCATGATTTAGACGTGTCATTTTAGGGAAACTTTAAACAAGGATGCAGTTGGAGAAGAACCAATATCCTTTCACAATAATGTTTAAACGCGCCGAACTTTCATCGATTGGAATTACCTCTTAAACATTTTTCATCACAAAAATAATGTTCTTTAATCTAAAGAAGAAACATATCATTATGTTGATAATAAAATCTTTTGTCTTAAAAAAACAAAAAATCACATTGCAGAAAATTTGTTCCAGAAAGGAATCGAATCTTTGGGATTACAATGCTCCATGCATAACAAACATGTTCAGTTTTAAGTATATCTTACCATATCGACCACAGCTGAACTGACGCTCACTCAGGGTACCTATGGCCCTATTAAGGACCCGTTCAGGTGAATGACATGTCCCAGTAACCTGGACACGAGATCTCCTCCTCTGTACCATGCGAGTAATCCAAAGCAGATCACAGTCACAGTGGACCGGGTTCTCATCCAGACGTCTAAATGCAACACAGCGAAAGCTATATTATCACTTTCTTACAATTGTTTTTAAAAGCCTACCTCAAAAATGAGCTTATCCTAAATATAAGCATGTAATTTTGAACATATATAAACATGCTTTTGTATAATCCTTATCACTGCAAAGAAAAATTATGAAGCCATGCTTTTATGTATTATAAAAAAAATAGCTGTACGGGAAAAAAGGGGCTAATTTGATTACGTGTTCTTAAGTTGTGAATCGGCTGCATGTTTTCTCAGAGCAGATCATATACTCATGTATTTACAAAACAGATATTAAATCATTACTTAATTTTCTAGAATTTCATGGCTAAGAAGTTCACACTTACTTAACACCAAAATTAACATATAACCTGGTATCAAGGAAACATACTGGGTCTAAAGTCTCTGTTTACATAACTCGCGATAAATGTTCTTGGTAAAGATATGAAAATTAACTAGAAACAGGCCTTATAAAAACTGTACTGTGTACGTAAACAGTGTTATCTTTGGATGGCGTCCTGGAGCTGTAGAGTTTCACACGATGTTTCTCATAATTGTTAATTTAAGCCTTTACGTACTACGCTGTAGACGTCAAAAGCTATACATGTAATTTACAGAGATATATCACGATTTGAGTTGATGTAATTTAAAGATAACTTGGACTGTATCACATTCATATGAAATATGATGAAATTGTCCACCCCTAGTATACATTTTCAGAGTTCAGTCCACTGCACTAACTTGACATTAGTCTTAATCACATATACACATAAAACTGCATACTCAGTTTGTTAAAGAAAATATATAAGACTCCCCAGATGTCTATTTCTAACAAAATCCACGAATTTCACAGATTTTGTGTATAAATATTTAGCGATTAAATAAACAAAACTTTCAAGAATGTATAAATATCAGCCCACTTGAAGAGAACTGGTCGTGCACTAGTGACGGTGCACAAATTATCAAATCAGCATAGAAAAAAACCCAGATCTAGACCTACTGTTATGCATACGTATGTTGCTTTGCACCATATATCTTCAATAAAAACCACGGGAAATTCCATAGTTTCACAGCACAGAGAGTTAAGTGACAGCTGTGGTTTGATTTAACATTCAACAAGACGGCAGTTTATCTTTATACCCCAGTAAAACATATGCCAGCTTCGGAAATACGTACAGTCGTTGTAATTTCGGTGTGTTGTCAAAAAGACCTTCTGGAAGACTCGATATGTTGTTGTTATGCATAAATCTGAAATAATCATCAAGAAAACAGGTTTGATTTCATTTTTAGTATACATTTCAAAATAGATTTCATTGAATAAAAAAAAGCATAATTACAAATTAAAATACGTAAGTAACACAGTGAGTCAACAAATGAATGATACGTACAAAAATCACAATGAAATACACGTGGAATGACCAAAACTTCCATATATTTTAATTTTGTTTTTTTTATTAAATGATGTAATGCTCATTATATGAGAAAAAAGTGTTTTATATATTATATTTGAGATACACAGCATGTTCTTACATTAAGTAGTGATTTTTCCTGATTTGATATACTCTATATATATCGCAGATTAACGGGGAAAAAATACCCAAAAGACAATTTATCAGCACCCCCATAATTTATTGAATTATAGGGCAAGTGCTCCGCCCATGTATCTTTTGATATTTCTTTCTATTACTTTCCTTAGCATCACTGGCGAGTCCCGGAAAGGTAAAACAGCTGTATGATGCAGTTTCATTAATGTTATGCTCCATTATTCTAATTCTAATTTTTTTATTAAAAGGTGTTGACTTTATCAACTTCCAATTTATGAAGAATTAGCCTCATTATAAGAGGCTGGTGAATTAAGGAACAAAGAGTAGCACAACGATGATACTGATTCATAACGGGAGTCTGCCATTTCTTCTAGTAGTGCTGATTAATATTGTAAAGATGAAAATATTTTTCATTTCTGCTTCACTCTTAATTATTTATATATATTTTGCATGAATTAACACCAAAATGGAAAACGACATACAGAAACACAAAATACAAACAAAAGACAGATGATGAAATATTATTGTTAGTGCGATTGTGAAATTATGCAAACTAAGTAAGGATTTAGAACTGTTTGATGAAGACGGCCAAAATACAAACAAAAATCAAAAGATGTAGAAGTCCATCAGACAAAGCATCAGTTAAAGCAGTGTTCTTCGTCATTGAAAGTAATGCTACCTTTCACTAAATGCACAATGTCAGATAATATGCATGCATAATATACGTCAATGAAATGCGAAACATGTATGTACTGTTTATTTGTTTCATTTTGTTAGACATTCAGATTATTACATGATGTAAGACAGTAAGCGAAGTGGAATTTCACAGAATGCCAGTTATATATTTAAAAAATACTGCAATATGTCTCTTTGGCTTAATTCATGATGTTAGTCACAGTAACAGTACGATTACAAGAGCTTTCAAGAAAGCAGCATAAAGAAGGTTTACATTTACACTGCTGATCGGCAGTATCAAAAGCGTTTCAATGACCTTAATGATCTACTATCCATCATGCAACAGGGTATGATTTCTTTCACTACTTTTTTAAAATATAGTATCTAATTAAGTACCAGCTGTTTCCTACACGTGTGAAATTAAATCCATTCCAATTGTTATTTGTAAAATGGTGAAATAAATGAACCAGGACCTATATAAAAGAGAGTTAACCTTGTATTTGAGTGATGAGGCGACGAAATACAGGTGTGGATTTTTTATGTTACACAATCTCACAAGCAGGTGCACGAGGTAACAAAACTATCCTAATTGTTCACAGAGCTATCACCAAAGCAAAAAGACAAGATAACTCTTAAGACATACAAACTTTTCATATTTGATAAGTGACAATAATTTTAAATGTACACGGTGATAAACTATACAAACGGTGTTAGGAATTAGAAAAACGAAGTAAATAACAGTAAACATTCGGTACGGTTAATATTGGCATTTACAACGTTGTATCTAAACTGTTACAAGATCAATATGAAACTTCAGTCACTTCCTACCACGGATTTATTTGTGTATATTAAGCTGCCAAACAATGATAAAAAATCCGGAAGCCCAAAATAATTCACTTCCTTACACTTGTTTCATACCAGATATTTAAAACTTTTTTTTCTTTCTCTTCAATCATTTTTTACGCTGATCTCGGGAAACATCTATTGAAACAGGAAACAGTTCTTAATAGGATAATATAAATCTTACTAGCAGAAGATCTGATGGGGATGTTACCTACTCAACGCAGGAGAACAAGCTGTTTAGCGAATCATGGGTAGATTTATGGCAGGGAAATCTTTAAGAGTAGTTCTGTTGAGTGGCTGATGGGAGGATGAGGCAACATCACATAATATACACTATCTTCCGGTTCATACACACACAAAAATTAATGTATATAAATAATATGATAATAAAACACTATTTTTCTAATTATTCAAACTGGATTCAGAAATATTTTCAAATTTACCGGATGTTTTCGTTCAATTTTATTATGAAAATCTGTGAAAAACTAATAAAAATTCATGTTTAAACATGCAAATTAATTATTTAATCTATACTATTCATATTGATTTCAAAGTTTCCAAAATGAAAACAATTTCTTGGTCCTGTAGTCATTGTTCCGGCTTTTGGGATGGCCAACACCAAATGATTTTATTCACGATATCAATGGTATATTGACCTGTGATCCAGCGAATTCCTTAACCGTGAAGTGTTCAAGCAAGTGAAATCAACACCATGCGAATGGCACCCGCTATGATAATCGAATGTAGTGACGCTTGGTGACGTAAGCATAAAAATACCACTCTGAAATACTCACACCTGCTCAAGTTTCCTCAAATGTCTAAACGCTTTACTTTCAACAGAAGTTATTTGATTTTTATATACATATCTGAAACAAGAAATCAACATGTTAAAGCTTAAATCTAAACAATGATTTATTCATGGGATTTGTACAATGAATTTTTTACAAATCAGGAAATGATCAATACAATCTTGAAACACTTTGTTCAATAAAATAATACCGTATCGCGATTTTCTCCGACCTCATATGTCGCTAGCAGACAAATTGATTGTTACAAATATGTTCATGATAGTTGGAAATCTCTTTTTCCATATTGAGTGTCGTAAATATGATTTGTTAGTAAATTTAATATCATTAAATATAAATCACAAATTAATGTGTATATCTGGTTTTTAAGTCATATAATATTTTCTGAAAATTATAAAAACAATTTTGAATTGTATCAATGATTTCTTGTATACTAAGACTCCAAACTCAAGTTGGTTTGGTCTTAATACAAATAGTTCGAGAGTGTGGAATAGACTTCGTTCTATAGCTTACAAACAATTATGTAATGGTGTTATGAAGATATATAAAAAGTGGATAGCATGCATGCATATTTTTTTGCTTCTCCTAGATGTTAAAACTACACTGTTTAGGGTCGGTGAGTACACATGCCACATCACTTAAAGTACACTGACTACATGCTAATGATGTACATTTCAAGAAAAACATGTTACAGAAATCTTTGATGAAATATTTTGCAGATGTCGAATGGAATAGCAGCAGATATCGAGATTCCTTTAGTGTGATGTAAATGCATTATACCTACAAATGTGAGCTATTTAGCTTCTCACTAATGATAAGGTTACTTGCAAAATACTTTTTTGTATTTATTTTGAGCCATGGCTCAATATCTTAGAAAAGGTATTTGAAGGGATAAATAGTGTATGGATTTATATCATCAAATGATATTTCAGATAACTAGAGAAGTTATGTGACTTATTGTTCTCAGATTGTTTTAAACATATGATGGTATTGTCGGTATACATTCATCACAATAACGGCCTGTTCCGCTCAGTTGTACAAGGAATGTTATGACGTCACCTAGTAATAGCGTAATATGATCGTAGTGGAAATGTAACATTTAATTTTTATTACAGGAATTTTTATTGTTTTTTTAATCATACATATTGAGTGATATCTTTATTCTAATATTACAATATCGTCATTGTGGAGTAAAACGTATCAAATCTCGTAAATACACTAAGTCGTTACAAACTTGATTAATTGATTCATTTGCACTCCGAGGCTACTAAGTAATTGCCTACTTAAAATTACAAGTAAGGTTCCGTAGGCATTATACAAGTCTGCATGATGATATAGAAGATATAGTAAGTGTGGTTTAATACCTTAATCATATTTTAGTGGTTGGGATATAGAACCAAAATACGGCTGTAGTGAGACAGAACAATCAAACTATAGGGGGCCGATATAATGGTAATAAGACTGGAGTGGATCAGGCATAGTTTTGAAATTAGGTTACTGTGGATGTGTTTAGCATCCAAATCAGCCTACAGTGGGCGAGGCATGATATTTAAATCAGGTTGTAACGATTGGGGTATATTATAAAATCAAGACTGTATTGAGAGAGGGAAAATATACAAATTAGAGACATTTTATCATATCAGGTTGTAGTGGGTGTAGTAAACTACCGAAATTAGATTTTAGTGGATAGGGCAAAGTACCGAAATCAGACTGTAGTAGTTCGGGTAGAGTGTAGAAATCAGACTGTAGTAGGTCGGGTAGAGTATAGAAATCAGACTGTAGTAGGTCGGGTAGAGTATAGAAATCAGACTGTGGTAGTTCGGGTAGAGTATAGAAATCAGACTGTAGTAGGTCGGGTAGAGTGTAGAAATCAGACTGTAGTGGGTCGGGTAGAGTGTAGAAATCAGACGGGTAGAGTGTAGAAATCAGACTGTAGTAGGTCGGGTAGAGTGTAGAAATCAGACTGTAGTAGGTCGGGTAGAGTATAGAAATCAGACTGTAGTAGGTCGGGTAGAGTATAGAAATCAGACTGTAGTAGGTCGGGTAGAAAGTCATCAGAAATCAGACTGTAGTAGGTCGGGTAGTAGTAGGTCGGGTAGAAATCAGACTGTAGTAGGTCGGGTAGAGTATAGAAATCAGACTGTAGAGGGTCGGGTAGAAATCAGACTGTAGTAGGTCGGATAGAGTGTAGAAATCAGACTGTAGAGGGTCGGGTAGAAATCAGACTGTAGTAGGTCGGGTAGACTGTAGAAATCAGACTGTAGTAGGTCGGGTAGAAATCAGACTGTAGTAGGTCGGGTAGAGTATAGAAATCAGACTGTTGTAGGTCGGGTAGAGTATAGAGAGTATAGAAATCAGACTGTAGTAGGTCGGGTAGAAATCAGACTGTAGTAGGTCGGGTAGAGTATAGAAATCAGACTGTTGTAGGTCGGGTAGAGTATAGAAATCAGATCGTGGTAGGTCGGGTAGAAATCAGACTGTAGTGGGTCGGGTAGAAATCAGACTGTAGTAGGTCGGGTAGAGTGTAGAAATCAGACTGTAGTAGGTCGGGTAGAGTATAGAAATCAGACTGTAGAGGGTCGGGTAGAAATCAGACTGTAGTAGGTCGGGTAGAAATCAGACTGTAGTAGGTCGGGTAGAGTGTAGAAATCAGACTGTAGTAGGTCGGGTAGAGTATAGAAATCAGACTGTAGTAGGTCGGGTAGAGTTTAGAAATCAGACTGTAGTAGGTCGGGTAGAAATCAGACTGTAGTAGGTCGGGTAGAGTGTAGAAATCAGACTGTAGTAGGTCGGGTAGAGTATAGAAATCAGACTGTAGTAGGTCGGGTAGAGTATAGAAATCAGACTGTAGTAGGTCGGGTAGAAATCAGACTGTAGTAGGTCGGGTAGACTGTAGAAATCAGACTGTAGTAGGTCGGGTAGAGTATAGAAATCAGACTGTAGTAGGTCGGGTAGAGTGTAGAAATCAGACTGTAGTAGGTCGGGTAGAGTAGGTCGGGTAGAGTGTAGAAATCAGACTGTAGTGGGTCGGGTAGAGTGTAGAAATCAGACTGTAGTAGGTCGGGTAGAGTATAGAAATCAGACTGTAGTAGGTCGGGTAGAGTGTAGAAATCAGACTGTAGTAGGTCGGGTAGAGTATAGAAATCAGACTGTAGTAGGTCGGGTAGAGTATAGAAATCAGACTGTGGTAGGTCGGGTAGAGTATAGAAATCAGACTGTAGAGGGTCGGGTAGAAATCAGACTGTAGTAGGTCGGGTAGAGTGTAGAAATCAGACTGTAGTAGGTCGGGTAGAGTATAGAAATCAGACTGTAGTAGGTCGGGTAGAGTGTAGAAATCAGACTGTAGTAGGTCGGGTAGAGTGTAGAAATCGGGTGAGTGTAGAAATCAGACTGTAGTAGGTCGGGTAGAGTGTAGAAATCAGACTGTAGTAGGTCGGGTAGAGTAGTAGAAATCAGACTGTAGACTGTTAGGTCGGGTAGAGTATAGAAATCAGACTGTAGTAGGTCGGGTAGAAATCAGACTGTAGAGACTGTAGTGGGTCGGGTAGAAATCAGACTGTAGTAGGTCGGGTAGAAATCAGACTGTAGTAGGTCGGGTAGAGTATAGAAATCAGACTGTAGTAGGTCGGGTAGAGTGTAGAAATCAGACTGTAGTAGGTCGGGTAGAGTGTAGAAATAGACTGTAGTAGAAATCAGACTGTAGTAGGTCGGGTAGAGAGTAAGAAATCAGACTGTAGTAGGTCGGGAGTAGAAATCAGACTCAGACTGTAGTAGGTCGGGTAGAGTTTAGTTTTCAGAATGTTGTAGGTTGTGTTGAGTATAGAAATCAGACTGTAGAGGGTCGGGTAGAAATCAGACTGTAGTAGGTCGGGTAGAGTATAGAAATCAGACTGTAGTAGTTCGGGTAGAAATCAGACTGTAGTGGGTCGGGTAGAGTATAGAAATCAGACTGTAGTGGGTTGGGTAGAAATCAGACTGTTGTAGATCGTGTAGAAATCAGACTGTAGTAGGTCGGGTAGAGTATAGAAATCAGACTGTAGTAGGTCGGGTAGAGTGTAGAAATCAGACTGTAGTAGGTCGGGTAGAAATCAGACTCAGAAATGTAGTAGGTCGGGTAGAGTGTAGAAATCAGACTGTAGTAGGTCGGGTAGAGTATAGAAATCAGACTGTAGTAGGTCGGGTAGAGTGTAGAAATCAGACTGTAGTAGGTCGGGTAGAGTATAGAAATCAGACTGTAGTAGGTCGGGTAGAGTGTAGAAATCAGACTGTAGTAGGTCGGGTAGAGTGTAGAAATCAGACTGTAGTAGGTCGGGTAGAGTGTAGAAATCAGACTGTAGTAGGTCGGGTAGAAATCAGACTGTAGTAGGTCGGGTAGAGTGTAGAAATCAGACTGTAGTAGGTCGGGTAGAGTATAGAAATCAGACTGTAGTAGGTCGGGTAGAGTGTAGAAATCAGACTGTAGTGGGTCGGGTAGAGTGTAGAAATCAGACTGTGGTAGGTCGGGTAGAGTATAGAAATCAGACTGTAGTAGGTCGGGTAGAGTGTAGAAATCAGACTGTAGTGGGTCGGGTAGAGTGTAGAAATCAGACTGTAGTAGGTCGGGTAGAGTGTAGAAATCAGACTGTTGTAGATCGTGTAGAAATCAGACTGTTGTAAGTCGGGTAGAGTATAGAAATCAGACTGTAATAGGTTGGGTAGATTGTAGAAATCAGACTGTAAGGAAGAAGGATTATGCAGGCAACATTCTGTAGAGTTGATCATGTCTGGTATTGTAAAGACTGTATGTAGCAGTTGGGGCAGGAGACTTCAGTGAAGAAACAAGAACCTTGGTAAGACTATCATTAACATAACACTGTGTTACGCGGAGTATTTGATTTCAAATGTATGCATTTGGGTTTTTTTTTTTTAAATCTTAGGGAATTTCATATTAACAGATTCTTGTTACAGACAAAATACCAAATTACAATAAAAATAAGCATATTTTGATGTATGTAACGTAAACAATATAAAGGTATATTTCGTTGGCCGGAATCTTAAACAGTGGTCTCCTTCTTCGTGATCAATTACCCAGCACAGTACTTGATAAATGGTTTATGCTATGAATACTTACAGATATTTCAGTTCAGGAAGTCCATCAAATGCACCGTCTAATAATCTCTGAATTTTGTTGTTATTTAAAAGTCTGAAATTAAAACATATATATCTCATTAAGGAGTCCTGAGCAAAATATTTTTGCTGATAAATTTAGAGGGAACGTGCATCTCACATCCTCGGGTAGATGCTTCATTTTCAGTAAGTCGTTGATTAAGAAAATTTTCGGTGTGATAATGTGGAAATTTCTAATAGCAAACGGTTCTTTATTGATTGTTGCTACTTACAATGTGCTTAATCTATTCAGGCCTGAAAATGACCCGGATGGAATGTCTTGTATTCTGTTAAACCGCAAATCTCTGTAAAAGAAGAAAAGAGAATTTAATGATAAAATTTATTCGGATACCTTATCACAAAGCTAATAATCTCACTCTATGAATCCGCGGTAAAAATAAGAGCAAAAAATTTCTACACCGACCCTTTGAAAAATATAAAGGAAAACCAGAGGTTCTTGAAGAGTAAGCGTCTTCTGCTTTATCTACGATAACCGCCATGTAAATATTGGTAAACCAAAGTGACGATGATATACTCCCCATTAAGAACCTTTATATCAACAATGGAGCCATCAAGTATACGAACGAATATTTCTAACTTCACATCTCACAAGGAAATGCATTATTTTCATATGAAACCATGGTGGCTACCATCAACCTGCATCTCTCGAATCCCCCTATTGTAAGTTTTCTGGCATCTATCGCTGTCTTTCAGGGAAATTCTGGTTTTAGTAACAGGCCCATGGATACCAATAAACATGTAAACACTCTAGACTGGAATCGCATGACTATTTCTTTCTAGAAATGGATAACTCGCAAAAGAGAAATTGAAAGCATACGCTTATCGCATTGTTTGGTGGAAAGATGCCCCTCTTGTGTTCTATAAAGATAGCTATCTATGGACATGGTCAATGACTTTCTTGTTATTTAAAGACAAGACATCATCAATGTATCTGAACTCAAGTCCTGTAACCTGGTTTGATAAACAATTTTCATGCACTCAGTTTGCCTCAAGGGTATGCCAAATGACTTTTGGAATACATTGCATTGTACAGCCAAACTCAGCGAGATATTGTCAACCAGAAATTCATGACGTGATCCCTGAAATCGTCGCACTGAACTGAAACAACTAAATGTATTCATAAATGTAGAGGCCATCTACATTTCGTGAGAAATCCAGGTTGAACGATAAGTGATCATTACCTTCTCTAAGTATGGGTTGTCGTCCCGTCTAGCCTTAACTCACCTGTATATATATGTGTGATGGGCTCATAAAAGATTGTTTTACAACTTGACCCACAGAGCGACAATCGAGTCTTATATCATACCCGACCAATGTTATGTTGGTCTATACTTAAATGTATTACTGCACAAAAGGACATTTCAAAGGTCTTTAATTTTCAGTCTGCCCATCGTCACTGAACGTGTTACTACGGCATAAACATCTGTGGGTCGAGATACTTATCTACGTTGATTTAAGGAAATATCGACACAGAATCGAATACAGCTTTTCTCAAAACGTGACAAAAAAGTCTGTTCATCAGCTATACAACAGGCACACTATTACTGGGAATGTACATCACTTTCAGATGAAATTTATGAACGCGATTAACTCCACACATAATATGTTTTTTCAAAAAGATTAACTTATAATCCACGTTTATCATTTTACCAAACCATCTTAAGACATTTATTCAAAATTTAGAAAACAAAACCATCAGATACCTAGAACCAACGCCTTCACCTCAGCAGAGGCTTTGAAAGGAAATGTATTGTGATGATGTCATAATTGACATGACGTCATCTTGTACAAAACACAAGAACACAATTTGGCGAATTTTTATTGTGGCATGTTTAGACTTGGTTTTAGAATTTTTAAGAATTGAAGAAAGGAGATCAACCCCGTTGTTTTAAAAGTGTTTACCGAACAAAACGTTGGTATTCAACTCAAATAGTCGGTACCCTAACATGCATTCAAAATAACAACGATTATTATGTCTGTCAACATTTGAAAATTAGAAATAAGAATGAGTATGGAAATTACTCAATTCTCAGACTATCAAATTAACGAGAAGTATTATCATAGAAGGATAGTACAAAAGACACACAAGTGAATAATATTTGGAATTAGGAAGAGTGATGCTAAATAATTTAACTGCATCATACAGCTGTGTCGTCCTTCTAGGACTGACAGTAATATACTAGGGACTCACAATGTAAAAAGGAAACCGAGAGAAAAATTAAAAGTGGCTAAAATCAAAGTGAAAATAAAAACATGGAGAACTTATTATACGTTTACATGTCTACAACATAACAAACATTCGCCTTGTCGAGATAATTATATGTCTACAGCTATAAAATACAGGTTTTCTTAAACATAAGTTATCAGGCACAGTGAGACATTTTAAGCAATATCTGTTTCCAGTCTGTACTTTCTCAGGAGATATGACACGTCCAGCTGGGGACTATAAAATTTCGATATGAATTGCATCACCCGAATGTTATACAAATTTACATCTGCTATGCTTACATTAATGTTTAAATTGGAATACAAATGTGCACTTTTCATACGGACGTTCATTATCAGATTCAAATCTGACACCGCAATGGTAAAAAACAACAGTCATGGAGATCGGCATAGCTTACATTCCGCTCTGCATCTTAATCTAGAATAGTTTTATAAAGTCGGTCTGAAAGCTTAACTGGAATATAGACTTGATAGAAAACCAAAACAATTGGAAACGAGAAAGCAGAAAAAAGTACCAACACTATTTAAGGAAGGAATTAAACCAAAAGAAACAGACGGACACAGAGAGACACAGAGAGAGACAAAATGAGATGAAGTATATATATATCATCTGCGTAAATTCCAGTATGGTATCCGCCATGAAATCTCTTGTCAAGATAGGAAATTTGGTGGTGTAAGCATTTTAGACGGTTTTGATACAGTTGGTACAGAGAAGGCACAATCACGTGGCCACTTATTCCTATCGTGCTCAGATGACAAATCTAACATTTGATTTTTTTCAAAAATTTGGAGGAATTTTACAACGATTTCATAAGAGATATCATTTTCAATGTTAAGGGTTTTCTTTTAAAGTATTATTTCATGATTTATAAAACGAGTTTAAAGAAAGTTGGGTTGAGCTCTGATTCATGCACGGGCTTGAGAATGGTTTCAAATGTACGGGTCCTCAGATCACAATAACTGTGATTTTGATTTCAAAGGTACCCTGACATAGTTTCCGTTTTCATGAAAAGTCTTAACTACTGAAAAAAATATGCGCAGCCAGTCTCCCGCTCTTTCGTCATTAGAATTGAAAATAGCGTTCCGTTCCACTGATTATCATCTGAATATACAGCTTATACAAGACTCCGTGCTCACAACATCAAATATCAAAACTGTACCTAAAACGAATACGCATGATTAAGCATGGTCCTTGAAAAAGGAAAGAAGGTGGAAGTGCTTATCAGTTTTATCATATTGGCGTCAATCCTTCGATAAGTGCACAAAGGTTTTGTCAGAATGACACTCTACAATTCTGTACATTGTATCAGTCTTTCCTGTTCCTTCCCTTCACCTAAACGCCTTTTCACGCCTCATTAACTTCATATGCATTAAATGTATGTTTATGTGTACAGATATACAAATACATGCATACTATCTTAAGCTTAATGATCTGATTGATTTTAATTCCTCGCTGAAGTCTAGACAAAATAGGTCTGGTGAACTTGTTTTATATAAAGTTTTGTTATCTTACTTATACGCGAGGATCTTTAGAAGTAGGAGAGAACGGCTGTATAATGCAATTCAGTCCATCATTTGGCTGTCGTGTGTCTAAATTCATATTGAAAGGTGCTCTTCACTTGTGTCTTCTGTACGATCTTTATGAATATTCAAAACTACATGGGTGTATTTCATATTCATTAAACATAATATCATATTTGGATATAAATTTTTTGATGGAAAACAATTTAGCTGAAAGTTTTGTGAAGACCATGTGGAGGTGAATTATAGCCTCATTTCGAGGCCAAATTATTTGAAACTTAATAATCTTGACAAATTATTTATCAAAAAGTCCATGCCCTAACTTTACATTATTGTTTCTTTTAATAAGATCTAAATTGATATTCAAATTCTCGTGAAAATGATCATTTAACACTCTCAAAGCTAAGGCATTCATTTGTTGTTTGTTAGGCTTTTTTTCCCCTTTTACTTCATTCTATCTCGTCGTTATTTTTTTTTTCTGGTTGGGAGAAAGTCTGGGTTGGGGGCGATGGGCGTGTGGCGTTGGAAAAAAGAACAATATTATTTATCATTTCATTAAGCTAACAAGTTATTTTACGTCTACGCCCTGAAGTTTAGTTACAGGGGTCATTTAGTGCAGCCCCTACACTAATTGAGAAGTCAGCGCTCCCCGGGTTTTCCGGACATGCTACATGCTCTTTGTACTGCGACATGGTGCGTGCCACCCTAAAACGTTTATTAATGATATCATATTCTACATGTAAGTAAGTACATGGAACACAGATTTGACAAACTTTGATTATAGATAAAATATCACATATTAAAGGGTGCTTATTATTATAAAATTTATCCCAACTGTGTGTACCTTTTTGAAATATAGGATGCAGAACTTATCAACCGTATGACTTTAAAACCTTAATTACAATTTTTATCTATAAATCAGAAATGGAACAGACCGGGTGACTCAATGTATTAAATTTCATGACCTGACTAATAAAGTATGTTGCACCGTAAACAAGTAAACAACAATATATCAAGTATACTATTTTCGACTACATTCTCATCTATGATAAAATAAAAATGCCTTGTGTGATGTAACGATTCCAATTTTCCTACATTTACCTACATAATCGTCCTGCTTTGCAAAAGTTCAGATGACTTTAACAATAACTGTTACTAGTTTTTCGTTGACAATTTAAGATGACATCATGAGATAATGACCAGTATGACATCATAATAACCCACAAAATTGACATAGCCTCCCCAATCTCGACACGCCATCAGAATCTTTCTAGGCCAACAATTTTTGTTCACCATATCAATTTGTCGGTTGCATTTAACATGTTAACAATAAAACTACATTTATTACGAAGAGAATCCCAACTTTTGTCTTTATGCTTTAGTGATCCTCTCTTCCAATTACCAAAGCCTTACAGATGTTCTTCCTCCTCCATGCACCACCCTCTGCGCCAAGGGAGAATTATAAATGTGAGTCACTATGATACAAAACAATATGGCTCAGAAAAGTTTAACGTATCTCCACCCTATTTGCCAGTTAGCGACATGCTTCTGTAATTCAGAAGCAATCTTGGGTAACCCCGACAGGAAATAATAAATAGTATTTATTGCGTCAGGATCGTCTCAGGCATATATGTAGACAATGGATTTCACTGACAACCTGTTTATGCTGAGAGGGCTCCCTCCTCTCCTCCTCCCCAGATGTCGACGGGGCAGACATGCCATATTGCTCATTATCAGACTCTAGTGTCCTATGGCAGAATCAGACGTGGATGCTGTTTCTAAGCCATCTGTCTGATAAATGCACAATCAAGACACTGATACAGCTCTATCTAAGATGCCACTCATCGAAAAAAAAATAATTAGGTACAAAAAATAACAAATTAAAGCTTTAAATAATTAGGTGTCATGTTCTCCACAAGAAAAAAAAATTAAGTTTCCAAACTTCACACTGGGTTACACTGTACAATAAAATTGAAAAAAATTTAAACCTATTTACTCAAATTAAAGTGTCACGTTTCAACACAATTATGGAAGTTCAAATCCAAGGTGTTTTTTGACTTTTTGAAAAGTTTTAGATCCTGGTTGTTAGGTATCAAGTTATTTAAAACAGCCACCGTTTCGAATTAAAATGTCACATGCTAACATTACACCGATGATTTGCTATCCAAGGGGTACATAATGTATCAGACAGTGAAGGTATATCAACGTAAGCTTAATCACAAACACTGATCATCAAACTCTGATATATACCAAAGCCAAATGAAGAAAAGAAAGATATGGAATTCGAAACAATCATGCTAAAAAAATAAACCAAAATTGAGAATTTTTTTTCAAAGCTAAACAAATTAATAAATAACGTGATCTGATATATCATTCTAGTTAATACAACTAAACATCATCTATGCATCGTTACATTTGAGTTGCTAGAGACCGGAGTGCTCTATGTTTGATACGGTATTCCCTAGTGAAAACCGAAAATGGTTCACAATATACCCTTTATCAAAATATATTCCTCTCGAAAAAAACATAAAATTAATTTTAAAAAACAGGATATCGTACTTGATAGCTCGGTGAAGAGTTGAGCTGTGTTTCTTTGAAATCATAGATTTTCACAATTATAACGATGACGTCATCGGTCATCCATGTCATTAATAACAGATATGAATGCCGTGTGAATTTGATCTTGTTATATATTAATCAATGATAAGTCTAAAAGGTACGTATAGAAACACCAAATTTTAAACCAATTCGTTCAACCAAGTATATCAAGCTAACAAATCAATCATCAACCGAACCAGGAAAGAAACTTGAATTAAATGACTGTCGTATACGAATGCTGTAGACTTTTTAAAGTTTTTTCTTACTTGAAGTATAGAATTGCAAATTACACTTCAAGATTCTATTCAGGCAAATATAACACCTTCAAACTAATTGTTGATATTGCTTGATGCAATTGAACTTGGTAGCTGACGGGGGCGAAACTCTCCAACGTCTTACCATAGGTGATGACGGTTTGACATATTCATGTAGTTAAAAATATTCAATGTGGTATTGCTTACTTGACTGGTACAAACAGACCACCCAATTTATAGCGACAATTGTCCTACAACTTGGTGAACTAAATATCGGCAAGTGATTCATCTCTGTCCAACTTTATTTATCAGACCACCGAGATAATACAAAGAATTTAATAATAGTTGGGAGGATGGTTTTGTAGCTTCCGCTTTCAGAGACAACTAACTATCATCTGTTATTTACAAATATGTCGACTCAGCATAACATGGCGATGAGTGCATGCATGTGTGCATGTACATATACCGTACTAAACCCACTGAAAAAAAACAACAAAAACACCAGTGATATTAGCCGTATTTCGATGACTAAGTGTCCTGGGCTTAACATGGCGATGAGCACAGTCATGTGTGTTATACAGAATCAGCAGTAAACCCTCATACTGTGAACAAACCACCAAGGATATTTAGTCCTAGTTGGATGACCCAGCACCCTGGTCTTATCATTGGTAAATACGGTACGGACCTCCCCTGTTCTAGCTTCCACACTTACTTATTTACCAATATTGTGGCTCTAGATTTGGGACGTATTCCAACTTCTGAGTGTTCTGCTTGAGATGTGAGATGGTCATCTAGACAGTAATGTAGGTAAAAAGTCAAGCTTTTCAAACCATCTGTTGTATAATGTAATTGAAGAATTTTATCGCTAGCAATTACCTTTCATGAATACCCTTCATATACATACTCCAGAACTGTTGATTTTTAACTTAAACTCCCATAATCCTAGATTATACGTAATATATTTTTAGTCTGCACTCTTTAACTTTACGAGATTAAAATTAACTTTTTATAGAAACCTTTTCGTACTCTGGAAAAATTCATAGCATCCTCCCGCAGCTTGAAATACGAGACAGACTTCTGCTTAAGAAGAAGCGATAGTTTAAAAAACGATCGATTAGAAGAAGACTCGAGTCTTATCTGGTACTCTAGTTATTTTGATATCCAATGAGCAAAAGTCATGATAAAGTTCAGAATAGAAAAAAAAATTAAAAGTTTTCATTTAAGGTTGTATCGCGTCTTTGTTATGACGTCATATCACTACAAATGTAACTTCGTTTTAAGTAGTAAATGACGTAACCATATAATTATATCAGGTGAAGTTGACATTTTGGTCTTACAATACAATTTAGGAGTTTGATATATAGGGTTTCTGCCTTCAGTTTTGACATACAAATAGACTGGGTGATAATAGCCTATGTCGACCATTTCTCCTCATTATGTACCTTTGGATGACTTTATTGACGACATTAGCTGATAAAGAGCATTCCAGGTTTACATGGTTTTCAATCTGTATTGCAAGTTTTTTTTCAAAATATTTGAAACCTAATTTAATCATTAAGCCGACAAATGTACTATTAAGACAGTGGAAAAACACGATGACATCACCAGCAGCTGTAGCTGTCAAACTAAAACTGCAATAAAAGTATGTCTCATACAACGACATCTAAAATGGCTCCTGTGCTACTTGGGCAGTGAAAGACGATACATTTATTTTTTTGAATAAGTTATATTCAGCTTCCGGCCACTCACCACAACACTGTGAATGTTTATCTTCCTCCATACCTAGACAATACAGATGGGTCTGCTAGTAAGATGATAGCATATCACCAAATATCAACAGAAACATTAAGTGTTTAATTTATTTTTAGATCGTGAGGCAATTCTCCTCCATATGTAACAAATTTCGCTAGAATGTTTTTGTTGTTTATCAATAACACCAGATCTAGTGTAATCGCCAAACAAAAGCGTCGAACAGCTATTACTTACGACACCACAAAGAAAACAATTTTATGTTTTTCGTAACGAAGGAAAATCCAGAGCAGAAAAACCCAACGTGCCATCTGTTGAACACCAAAGAACTAACTATCTGTAGATATCATTCTTCTTAGTCACCGCAAATGCGTCTAACCGAAATTCTTAGGAGAATAAGTCTTGCCTAAAGCTGACGCTTGATTCGTCAGTACTAATTACGACTGTGGTCGTAAGCGAATATAGTTACCTAGGTTACAAATCATGTTACAGTAATGCATTCCATCACTCAAAAAAAACTTGTTAATCTATTGAACATTATTTGCATCAAAGTAGCCTGTAATTAATGTAATCTTAGGGAAGTGTTTTTCTTATTCCTTTTTTTTGTGTGTGTTTTTTTCGCTTTTCAAGCAAATGGTATATCATCGCGCTTTCACGTGCATTTCATTATCTTTATACATGTTTTCAGATTTGATTTTTAAATGCTTTAATTCAGGATTGTTATAATTGTTTTTCGAGATCAATATTCGAAAACAACAAGAAAATATCGTCATGTCAATAGCATCTTAATCCATAATGAAAATCGACGGAACGAGTGCAAAATTTGGCGGATTTACACAGGGATTCCTGAAAATGTACAAGATGATAACACATTGTGTTCCGGAGGAGTCTGCTTCTTAATTAATAAAAGTAAGTTATATCACATCTCCACGAAGAAATAAACAGCAACGGAACCATCAGGTAGTGTCACAAGAACCCAACCACCTGGTATCATATTGTACAAAGGAATAGAACATTTCCTTATGAAGCAATGGTGCCAACCAGAAAATGTCTGCACACTCGTCATAAACTCTCCAAACCGTGTGCTGTACATTGATCTCTCAGTTAGAAGTAATGAAATTCATGTCCGCGGACAACTCCCAAACAAAATGGTTGCGTTATAACACAAAACATTAAACACTCTCTAAAAGAAGCTTGTTAACAGTATCTAGACATGTTCCGTTGCCAATCCAGTATTTTCGCGAAAGATGTCGGTAACTGACAAAATAACTAACCAGGGTCTCAAGAAATGCAGATATATGGAGATAATGGCAATGATCTCACTGAGAAAATTCTATTTTCTTGTGCCTTAAGAATATACTTGGTGGTTTTGGTATTGTTTACCTTGTTCTCAATAGAGAGAAAACACGTTATTTACATGGATTGACTTACCTTCCGGAACACCTGGTCTTACTCTCCGTGTACATTTTAACGAGTCTGCGTGTGATTTTTACAAATATTTTACTGTCATGACTGGGCAAAATTTACTTTTTAAAATATTCTTTATATTACCAGTATACCCGGGAACTTCATGTAGATATATAAAAATATGTATGCACCTGTTTCCACCCTTATCTATCCCTTACACAACTCATTCACCAGGAAGAGCTATACAAAATAGTTATGATACATGGGTACCTGTTAGAATATGCTGACTGAATAAATTTGTATAAAATATTGTACATACTGCAGTTTAATATAACCATGAGTTGACAATAATGTATGTTTTCACAAATGACGCTGAACTCTTCGATGGTAATAGAACTGGCGGGGTCTTGCTATCTTGACAATTATTTCAGACCGACTGAATGTGTATGTGTGTCACCTGTGTTTCGCTGACATATACAGGCGGGGACCTTCCTTTCATCTTAATGTAAATATTATACACTATAAGTAAACTTACAGATAGGTTTACAGGCGTATCCGTCTGTTAGCTTGATCTTTTAAGCGATATCCTAACATACCTTTATTGAGTCTCGCTTAATATGTTTCAATATCAAAATTTTAAATTCATAGCTTTTGATGGATCATCATGAATTTTAGGTAAATATTTGTTATATCATTTAAACGAACATTGAAGAAATGTTCTGAATATTCATACGAAAAGAAATAGCATTGACACCTCAAATACATTACGAGAGAATCTGTCATATTAACTGAATTCACTACGATCGGAAGCAAAAAGAGATATTCATGAATCATGAAACTCAAAATATATACTATGTTTCGACAATACATTGTGATAAATCCCTTAATACCCACAAGTGAGAGAAATTCAGAATTCGGAAAAGCATTGTTCTTAAACTATAACCATCTGTCTTCATAGTTGTTTCATGGAATGAACAAATCCTAATAGTGATTTTATTACCTTTCTGTGGCCTGTTTTATGTTTTGTGACGATAAGACTAATTCAGTAATTTCAGTGTTTGGTTCTCAACAGCCTAATAATATATCTTGCCACAGAACTCATCACGTGTTTTCACAATATCCTATATATTATAATTTAACTATACATTCATAATGTTGCTAACCTAGCGTGAAAAAGAAAACCCAATTGTCTGTTTGGAGGGAAAACGTAATTAAAACCCAGAATCAACGAAGGCAGAAATATTTTAAAACTTACGAGGAGACCCATTATATACACACACAGAAGGAAAAAGTCAAATTTTTCATCCACGACATTATTTGTGATGTTCACCTAGTTTATATATCTGTTATGTTTCAGGTTCAATATAATGTTCCAATCATTTTTTTTAAATATCTGATTAAACTAGTAAATTTATTATTCAATATACGGTACAAACGTTCCTTCCAATTAAGATCCTTTGATAATTAAAAGATCGCATATTTTATATGTCAGACTTTACATGGACTTTGGTGAAATTTACAACAAGGTATATCGAGGAGTCGGGTGATGTATTGTTTACTGAAATCTATAACAGCCAATTCTTTGTTGGAGGATTAGTATGAATTGTCTCGTTCCCGGAGGTTCGCAATAATACTTCCTACACACCATATTTAGAAGACATGTGGATCGTTCAGAGTGTCCAAGGATTTCACAAACGATACAATAAGTACTTGTTTAGAACACATATATTACCAGGTACAGATTCACTTCAGTACCCTTAAAGTTTGAAGCTGCTGTTTATATTCTTTCTTGTCCTATTCTCAATATCTAAGTTACAGCTGTAATGTTATTGGTACAAAAACGACGGCCTGTGCAATTAAGATTTTAACATGATAGGAGTTAAATGGTTTCACGTGAGATTCTGTAATACCTATGAAGCTTCTACTACCGTATGTTTGTGTCGAATTGAATGATATAGTGTCTATCTCACTGACATCTTCTTTAAGGAATTAAAAACATTACTGTATTCGGAACTGTATTCGGATGCCCAAGTAATCTTCTGTATTTTCATATATATGTAGTACCAGAGGGGAAATTGTTTGACTGTAGACAAAGCACCCCCACTCTGTCTGTCTGTCTGTCTGTCTGTCTGTTTCTCTCTCTCTCTCTCTCTCTCTCTCTCTCTCTCTCTCTCTCTCTCTCTCTCTCTCTCTCTAATATGTATGCGTGTTCGATTGGGTAACAGGATTACAAAATTCAGTTCTTACATCACAGATCCACTTGAACAAAATAGCTTAGACCTCAAAATCAAATGTTAACTTAGAAGTAATTGTGGCATTCAGTGTCCGCTAGAAATGATATTTACCGTGTGATATTGATATATATCGTGTGATGTTGATATATACCGTGTGATGTTGATATATATCGTGTGATGTTGATATATACCCGTGTGTGATATATATATCGATATATATACCGTATACCGTGTGATGTGATATATACCGTGTGATATTGATATATACCGTGTGATGTTGATATATACCGTGTGATATTGATATATACCGTATACCGTGTGATATTGATATATACCGTATACCGTGTGATATTGATATATACCGTGTGATGTTGATATATACCGTGTGATACTGATATATACCGTGTGATACTGATATATACCGTGTGATACTGATATATACCGTGTGATATTGATATATACCGTGTGATATTGATATATACCGTGTGATGTTGATATATACCGTGTGATGTTGATATATATCGTGTGATGTTGATATATACCGTATACCGTGTGATATTGATATATACCGTGTGATGTTGATATATATCGTGTGATGTTGATATATACCGTGTGATGTTGATATATATCGTGTGATGTTGATATATACCGTGTGATGTTGATATATACCGTGTGATGTTGATATATATCGTGTGATGTTGATATATACCGTGTGATGTTGATATATATCGTGTGATGTTGATATATATCGTGTGATGTTGATATATACCGTGTGATGTTGATATATACCGTGTGATGTTGATATATACCGTGTGATGTTGATATATATCGTGTGATGTTGATATATACCGTGTGATGTTGATATATATCGTGTGATGTTGATATATACCGTGTGATATTGATATATACCGTGTGATACTGATATATACCGTGTGATATTGATATATACCGTGTGATATTGATATATACCGTGTGATAATGATATATACCGTGTGGTGTTGATATTTACCGTGTGATATTAATTTATACTGTGTGATATTGATATATACCGTGTGTTATTGATATATACCGTGTGATATTGATATATACCGTGTGAGATTGATATATACCGTGTGATGTTGATATATATACTGTGTGATATTGATATATACCGTGTGGTGTTGATATATACCGTGTGGTGTTGATATATACCGTGTGATATTGATATATACCGTGTGATGTTGATATATATACTGTGTGATATTGATATATACCGTGTGGTGTTGATATATACCGTGTGATACTGATATATACCGTGTGATATTGATATATACCGTGTGATGTTGATATATCATCATTAGGTAGGGACATATCATTCTTTCTAAAGCACCGACCTTTCTTTCTTCTCCTTAAATCTAACTTTACACTCATCCACTGCCCGTAAGGTTTTTGAACCTTTAAGTTAGTTCGCAAACCAACAAATCTAAGATCACGATGCTGATTGGCTGAAATTAAGATTCTGCTTCAACTGATGTGGAAGAGCTTTCACGTGAAATAGAGAAAATATCTACTTTTTTATCAGATTGGTACAACAGCGGTCACGGAGAACTCGCAACAGGATTATCACATTTCGATGCCGGTTAAACCTGTGCATTATTATCTTAAGGCTGGTGACAGACTCGATAAGACCAGCTGGCGTGTTATCAATATACTTCTTCATTAAATGATCGTATCTAGCTATGGGTGGTCTGTACGTGTTTTTGTCGAATGTGAAATTGTTTCCAAAGATTACTGATCTTTAATCGAATTAAACATGCGATCCACTACAGAAGCACGCTCTACAACAATGTAGCACGACACACGGGTCATTGTCGACCAACACAAAGCTATCAGGTGGACGATCTACCTATCTTCATGATATCCTTGTAGCAGTCACAAATTTCAACTAACAGGTTTTATAACCCGTAATTGAATCTTTTACCAAAAATAATTAACTGTCTGAAAGTGACCAGATCGGTTTCACTTGACCAATCAATGAGGAGTATATTCAACTGGAAAAGTGATACAATGTTTAAACGAGCAATGATCAACTTATTCTTTCCAGTTCGTGACCTGAAAAAAATGAATAAGAAATGAAAAAAAAGAATGTATCAGTCTCTTTTTGATCTCGTCTCTTTTTCCTTTCTTATCTTTTTCTTTTAGAGCGTTCAGATAATTTGTTATTTTGTTTTTGTTTTATTTTATATTTTGTTGTTTACTTTCTCTTATTTCAAAACGGCATATAATGACATTAGCTTTCTACAGTGCTCCTGTCAGTATCCCTGTCAGTGCTCCTGTCAGTATCCCCGTCAGTATCCCTGTCAGTGTCCCTGTCAGTATCCCCGTCAGTGTCCCTGTCAGTATCCCTGTCAGTATCCCTGTCAGTGTCCCTGTCAGTATCCCTGTCAGTATCCCTGTCAGTATCCCTGTCAGTATCCCCGTCAGTATCCCTGTCAGTGTGCCCGTCAGTATCCCCGTCAGTATCCCTGTCAGTGTCCCTGTCAGTGTCCCTGTCAGTATTCCCGTCAGTGTCCCTGTCAGTATCCCCGTCAGTATCCCTGTCAGTGTCCCTGTCAGTATCCCTGTCAGTATTCCCGTCAGTGTCCCTGTCAGTATCCCTGTCAGTGTCCCTGTCAGTATTCCCGTCAGTGTCCCTGTCAGTATCCTTGTCAGTGTCCCTGTCAGTGTCCCTTTCAGTGTCCCCGTCAGTATCCCCGTCAATGTCCCCGTCAGTATCCCTGTCAGTATCCATGTCAGTATCCCCTTCAGTGTCCCCGTCAGTATCCCCGTAAGTATCCCCGTCAGTATCCCTGTCAGTGTCCCCGTCAGTATCCCCGTCAATATCCCCGTCAGTGTCCCTGTCAGTGTCCCTTTCAGTGTCCCCGTCAGTATCCCCGTCAGTTTCCCCGTCAGTGTCCCTGTCAGTATCACTGTCAGTATCCCCTTCAGTGTCCCCGTCAGTATCCCCGTCAGTATCCCCGTCAGTATCCCTGTCAGTGTCCCCGTCAGTGTCCCCGTCAGTGTCCCCGTCAATGTCCCCGTCAGTGTCCCTGTCAGTGTCCCTGTCACTATCACTGTCAGTATCCCTGTCAGTATCCCCGTCAGTGTCCCTGTCAGTATCCCTGTCAGTATCCCCGTCAGTGTCCCTGTCAGTATTCCTGTCCCTGTCAGTATCCCTGTCAGTGTCCCTGTCAGTATCCCCTTCAGTGTCCCCGTCAGTATCACTGTCAGTATCCCCTTCAGTGTCCCCGTCAGTATCCCTGTCAGTATCCCCGTAAGTATCCCCGTCAGTATCCCTGTCAGTGTGCCCGTCAGTATCCCCGTCAGTATCCCCGTCAGTGTGCCCGTCAGTATCCCCGTCAGTATCCCCGTCAGTGTCCCTGTCAGTGTCCCCGTCAGTATCCCCGTCAGTGTCCCTGTCACTATCACTGTCAGTATCCCTGTCAGTATCCCCGTCAGTGTCCCCGTCAGTATCCCTGTCAGTATCCATGTCAGTATCCTTGTCAGTGTCCCTGTCAGTGTCCCTTTCAGTGTCCCCGTCAGTGTCCCCGTCAGTGTCCCCGTCAGTATCCCCGTAAGTATCCCCGTCAGTATCCCTGTCAGTGTCCCCGTCAGTATCCCCGTCAATATCCCCGTCAGTGTCCCTGTCAGTGTCCCTTTCAGTGACCCCGTCAGTATCCCCGTCAGTTTCCCCGTCAGTGTCCCTGTCAGTATCACTGTCAGTATCCCCTTCAGTGTCCCCGTCAGTATCCCCGTCAGTATCCCCGTCAGTATCCCTGTCAGTGTCCCCGTCAGTGTCCCCGTCAGTGTCCCCGTCAATGTCCCCGTCAGTGTCCCCGTCAGTGTCCCTGCCAGTATCCCCGTCAGTGTCCAAGTCAGTATCTCTGTCAGTATCCCCGTCAGTATCCCTGTCAGTGTCCCTGTCAGTATCCCTGTCAGTGTCCCTGTCAGTATTCCTGTCAGTATCCCTGTCAGTGTCCCCGTCAGTGTCCCCGTCAGTGTCCCCGTCAATGTCCCCGTCAGTGTCCCCGTCAGTTTCCCCGTCAGTGTCCCTGTCAGTGTCCCTGTCAGTATCCCCGTCAGTGTCCCTGTCAGTATTCCTGTCAGTATCCCTGTCAGTATCCCCGTCAGTGTCCAAGTCAGTATCCCTGTCAGTGTCCCTGTCAGTGTCCTTATCAGTGTCCCCGTCAGTGTCCCTGTTAGTATCCCCGTCATACCTATGTATCACATCATCTGTATGTCATACCTATATAGTATAGCTATATATAACACCTATATATAATAACTGCATATCATACTTTTTGGAACAATTTCTTCAGGTTAGTAATGTCAATAGAATAGAAGTAGAAGATTAGAGTGTGACGTTTCGATAACTGCACGGCCACCTTCATCTTATAACACAACCAGTAGAAGATTAGAGTGTGACGTTTCGATAACTGCACGGTCACCTTCATCTTATAACACAACCAGTAGAAGAGTAGAGTGTGACGTTCCGATAACTGCACGGTCACCTTCATCTTATAACACAACCAGTAGAAGATTAGAGTGTGATGTTTCAATGACTACACGGTCACCTTCATCTTATAACACAACCAGTAGAAGATTAGTGTGTGACGTTTCGATGACTACACGGTCACCTTCATCTTATAACACAACCGGTAGAAGATTGGAGTGTGATGTTTCAATGACTACACGGTCACCTTCATCTTTTAACACAACCAGAAGAAGATTAGAGTGTGACGTTTTCATGACTACAAGGTCACCTTCATCTTATAACACAACCAGTAGAAGATTAGAGTGTGGAGCGTACTAGCACTGACGTATGTAGTGCACGAGATGGTATGGAATCGACCAACTTTTTCGGCTGCACTATAATCCTATGTCCACTAAGGTCGAAAATATATATACATCATACTGATATATCATACCTTTTTAATCTTATTTTCTATTTCCTATTCTTCTGAAATGTGTATTCGAACCCGAACCACAACTACACTGACGTTTGAATAGAATGTATAAAGATCTGTGCCTCAAAAGTTTGTCGGGATCATTTTTGTCAAATTCTTTATTTACTCTCAGTAAATGTACTTATCAATGATAGACAGCAATATATGTCAGGTAAATTCACTTTACTTATCACATGTACATCCCATCTCACCTGTACAACACACCTGTATACGTTACCTGTAACAACATGTACATGTAGACAGGTATGCTATAGAAGTGTGAGTGTTACAATTACAGCGTATCGAGTAAAAGGATTCCCGGGAGTCACGCAAGTAGGTCTATATACCATGCCGAGAAGGTGATATAAAATACACAGAACTCTGAACTTGCTTGAGTTATTGTAATGTAAAATCACCATCTTATTTCTCCGTTTATAAAATGTTCCCAATACCAAACTTAAAAAATAAATGGCTTTTGAAATGAAAATGAAATTGAAATTGCACACTGGGTGTAGATTTCATACAATGAAGTCACAATTTCACAAAAAACATGAAGTAATGAAGTCTTGCCTTGTCAATTTCTTGGTCAATTACTTTTACAAATGTATTTTAAATTGGCATGAAATATAATACCTTTTATCAAAATGATACAGAAAATTTAGATTGTAAACTTTCTATATGGGTTTGGATGAGTTTTATTTGTATGACCGCACAGTCAAGCAAAAGTCCCTTAAGTCGATCTTTGACCAATGACACTTGACCAGCCTAAGGGACATATCCCGCCCACTATTTCTCATCCGAAAGAGAAGAATGTATAACGGGGTCCTTTGTTACACAAAAATTCAGCTATCGGCAACTGGTGCTACACAAAACATTAATCATTCACTTGAAATGTAAGTGGATGAGTAATCCGTATGGTTTGCACGGTGTCCTGTATTATGGTGTAAACGTTCGTTAGGACAAAAAAAGGTTTCATTCAACTTGATACAAGTTCAACGTTCGATTTCCTTCCCAACACGTCATGAAATATTTTACCCACATTCTCAACTGTACCACCGGATGTGATCTTCAACTTTTGATCCAACGCCCCATCTCCTCACAAACTCATCTCTAAACCAGAAATTCTTTCTTTCTCCCTATGTACTCCTCTCTCAACCAAAAGTCCTTCCTTTCTTTCTTTCTTCAATCTAGTTTGTATTTCTTTCGGTATTTCTGTGGTTGCTATTTTTCTTTCTTTTCGTTTGATTTCATGTAGAGCCACACACACATAAAACATCACAACGTCTTGACAAATCTCTACCATTTTATAAAATTAACCAAAATCATACAACATTTTATAAGTCTGTTTATACAGTAAATGTAAAAACACGATCCCTGTCTAAGGACTGGTATATATACAGACTGTATCGTTTAAATCCGTGTAGATCAAGATCTAGTCATATGCTATGTACGTGTGGTAATCTTTAATGGGTTATAAATACGTTTAGTTGTTAAACTTATCTGATCTCTTATTTCTCCGTTTCAACAGTCCTAGACAAATTTCTGATCTCCTAATCATCTCTCTATACCTTTATTAATATCATTCATGTAAAACAATCATCTGTTTCATCTACTTTGACAAATACCATCCCACCTCACCGCCCACTATCAGCTTCTGTACCTGCCAAAGTTTACAGTGTGCAGGTGACTGTCTTATTGTTTCACGTCTCATGGACAATAGACTCATCATATATCGAAATGACAATTATACATATTTTGTTTGACAGTAAATAGTATACAATTATAGGTTGTGATAATAGTCTTAACCGCACGAAGAAGTGCCCTAGTCAGCTATTTTTTTCACGAGACAACCTTGTACGTTGCCGTTAATATAAATAAACAGAAGTACCTTGGAAGACCCGACTCATCTTTAAGACATTAGCAATGATTAACAAAATCACTTTTTAATGCCTACGAAATCCCACAACCTCCAATGTGTTTTCGTAGCTACAAACATTGTCGGTGCTTGGCAAAGAGAGTGGTTTGTGACAAAATACAGCTGTTTTTCCAACCCAAACCATTTAACATGTGTTACTTGAACTCTATAATTTTGACAAGTCTCTCAATGATTTTTATCCTACACATATTTCATGCTTAATGATAAGGTAGACGGTATTCAGAAAAAAGTAACTTAACGACGGTAAAATCCTGACTTATTCAAGCTCCCGCGAGTTGAAATATGTAGATGAGTTGACTGATAGTTGGAGCACGGTAACCCTCCTGTAGTTATCTGTCTGGCTTCTTAGCGGGGATTTATTCGCCAAAAGGTCGTTACTGTTCTATAGAATGTGTACTGATAAAGGCCCTATAAAAATTCTTTTATTAAATTTTTCTTTCATTCAAGTACCGAAAAGGTATTAAAGGGGGTCCGACATCGTATATGTATTAAAGGTTTCTCATAGGTATACTTACAAAACTGTTGTATCCGAAGGTAGAGGAGACGGAATTGTGTCCAGTTGTAGAAACATACATCTCACTGTCGTCCGAAAACACACACATTTTGTCGGACAATCATTTTCCTGCATACGAACAAGCACACAACACAAAGAAAGAAAAAATAGAATTTTCATTTCACGTCCGAACATATTTTTAAATTTCACTATCATTTATCCAGAATTGATTTTCCACAGGGTCGTGTTGATTTAAATCCTCGCGGTAAACTCCAAAGGTAGGTTATGTTGACATTGGATAAAAATGACGAATATCATTTCAAATAGACATGGTGCATATTACATACACAACCAAACACCGGCTCTCGTCTACACACTTACGCTAACTAAATATAGTTCAGCGCACCGATATCGCTTTCATATTAGCCCAGTGTCACACATCAACTGAGCAACGGCGTGACTAACTTACACATCCGCGGGGGCACAGAAAAAGAGAGAGAGAATGGCACGCATCACTTTTGTTCAGGTCAGGCGAAGGGTCGGGACTTGTGCACAACAGTAATTTTTCCTGATCTTTCTTTCTCTCCCGTGCGAGAGCGTGATTGTATCGCCAACAAATCTATCGATAAATCACAACGATGTACTTACACACGAAAGTTGCATTCCGTGTGTATTATGAATCACCCGCAGGCGTAGGAGGCTTTGTTCGACAAACCTGGTAAATTCGGTGGAGAGGGGAGTTATCAGAAGTCTGACTGCACCATCTATTAACTATGATTTGTATGTCAGCGATTTAAAAAAAATCTTAAGTTCTACATATATTATTCACAAATATATATAGCAATTCGGAATATGCATTACGTCATGCGCGTGCTTTTGGAATGCGGATATGTGTTATCATTCATTCATAGATCAGGCTAGAGCCTATTGGATGGTTAACGGAGTAAGACTTAATTAGAATAGACATAAATCAGCTTATCTGTTTATGTGTAGATATGTAAGAATCTACATCAATCAAAAACAAGTTATTTTTAGACATTTATACAGATTTCTTGTCTTCACCTAAACCTAAATTCTTTATCAAATCTTAAATTTACAGATTTTTTTTCTCTCCAGCAAATTAAAACTTTTATGTAACAAAAAATAAGCTAGAAATGCTTTCTCATATTAAAGTAATGATCTTGTGGACAATGGTAAAATACATGTAATAGTTGTAACAAAACACTCTCTAAGATTTCAGACTTGAATCACTATCATTTTTATTTTCATCTTCTTTTTTCTCTCAAATTTTCATGAAAAGGCTATTCTACTTGTCACAATGGTTTGAAAAATTCGAGTAAGAGAATTTTCGTTTAAGCCTGGACACGTGTCTGTCTTTTGACCTACAAACACACAGTGGAATTTTCAAAAGCTCAAACCCTTCAAGTTTTATATAGAGTCCACATAGTTCAAGTGGCCAGGGTGTCATAAATTGGCGACTCGATAAAGATAAACATCACTGATTAGTATTGTTTACTATTCAATAATCCTTTCTAGCACAACAGGTTTGTTGGTATTTGCTGTACACATAACGGATTTAATCATAGGTGTCTCTGGCGACCTAGGGTGTAGGGAGGGCTTGTTTGGTATTCACTATATTATTAAAACTTAAAGCCTTGGGGATTATCATTACCTAATACCCTCACAATACATTGCAGAAAACAGTTCTATAAATATGTATACGTTGATATATTATAGAATCTAATAACAAGAATTTCTTGAGAAAACACCATATGTACACCCAAGTAACATGTGTTGATATCTACATACTTCTTCCCATAACTTACATTATTTTAAAGAAAGCATTATAATACTCAATTAATATATCATATCAAATTTTCGAACACTTTTTCTCCATTTTCACAATTTGACACAAAGAGTGCCATTTTGAGGTTGTAGTTTATTGTAATTGCTGGAAGCTACCTGACTGATCATCATGCGGAAGGTCCATTGTGTGCTATTTAAGGCAATTAAGGTAAAGAGTCTTGCGAATGGATATAATTACGACGATATATAATACGACATTACAAATCGCCTCCAATAGGGTCCCAACAACACGCCTCGGACCAACAAACTACAGTAGCTCCAGCAGCAACAACAACAATAACAAGCCTCGGACCAACAACAACCTCAGCAGCAGCTGCAACAGCAACAACGACATTTAATGAACAACAAGAACGACAACGAATGAGAAGCAAGAAGGATATAACACACACACACACTGTTGGATAAAAAAAATCCTCCGTATTATATATAGTTTGGTTGTACAGAGACTACGCTGGATGATAAGGAATCTTATCATATCAGGCCGTCAATCACAAGGAAATGGTTTATGTTGTAACCGGTTACTACTGTCTGGGGATGAAGTCGAGCGGTGGGATGGGAAAGGGGAAGAGAAACACTTTTCAGCAGGTGAAGCGCCTCTAGGGGTGTAGACGAAAGGTTGTAGGGGAGAGGGGGAGGGGGTTGAGGATAGGAATAAATGCTTGTCATCAATAGCGCCGTGCGTGGATAATTATATACTAACTCAGACCAGACAACAAAACAATGTTGGAATGTATGTAACGTCCGTGATAAACAGAATTTGTCTGCAGAATCCGCTTCTCGTGCTGGAGTGTGTCATACATCTAAGTGACGTGGGTTCCTGGTGATCAGGTTCTGGTATGAAAATAACACCATTACTCCGGATCTTTTATAACTCTGAAGACGGCATAGCTTTGGAGTGTCAGCGATTTTAAAGACACGTCATCATTGTCTAAATAACTAGAAAAAATAAGAGTCTTGCCAGTATAATATCACAATCATGTTGGAGTTGTTACCGTAATACAGGTGCTTGAGCCAGGAAACTCGTGATTTTAACCTAAAGGCAAACGTACATTTGTAATTTCGCAGAGACTGAAACTCATCTAATTGTTGTAAATGGACATTAGTAACATAACCCAGGGCTCATAAATGTGTTCATTACATAACTAAGCGATAACAAAGGTCTATTACTTCGGAAAGTCAAAATTAGCGTAGCTCATTACCACGTGCCTATCACAGGGACATGATAAAAGGCCTTCATAAAGATTTTTTCTGATGTGCGTCAACATACGTACTTATATTAACCGTAGCTTAAAAAACCCACTAAATACAATATATTAACTTAGAACATCAAATTTAGTTCAAGTTATCTCCCTTTAGCCGTTAAACCGGCTCAATACTCAAATTAGCGTGAATAAATTCCGTGGCTCTATGTTTTTTTATTCGCAATACACAACAAAATTGAATTTATATTTAAAAAACAATCAAACAAATAAAAAAGATATTTGAAAAACCCGAGTGATCTCACCAAAGAAACACCCAAGCGAAATCGTGATTCATGGTTAGAGAACGTTTGACGTGTCAGAAGCCTGAATGTTCGCGTCTCTCAGATAGTGTTTTCCTCTGTCGTCACGACAATTATAATATCTCCGTTAGAAAGAAAAAGGAAAAACAAAAGATGCTGCTGCTGCTGCTGCTGATGATGATGATATGTTGGAGTACGTTTAAATGGATGTGTCTTGTGTTTAATGTAATTGATCTTTAAAAGAAAACCAAAGCAAACTAACAAACAAAAATGTATCATTTGTTTCAAAGAAAGAAAAGAGAATGATGTGCAAGGTGAAAAAAAATCGGAAAATTGAAAAGTGGTAAAATTGCAACAACCCGTAGGATGAGTAGCAGGATGATTCAGTAAATCAGTCACCTAATGACACATCGTCTCATTAAAGTGAGCCCATAGACCACGTTTGAAGTTCCAGTGACTAGGAGTATAGGAGATTAAGCCTATCCATTTTTTTCTTTGGTATATGACAAAGGTCAAAATTTAGGTCAGACTGACCTACTTTGAATTGCTACACGTCGCATAATTAGGGTGAACCCATATCCAAAGTATGAAGTTCCAGTGACAGCCCAGGCAATTTCTTTATGTAAGTCAAATGTAGATATATAGGTCAACGTGACCTACTTTTGATATGCGACACGCCATGTCACCAAGGTGAACTAATATTCTAAGTATTAAGTTCCCACAGATATTACTGTAGCAGATAGGGACAGGACAAAGTTTTTCTTTGGTGTAGGTCAAAGGTGAAAATGTAGGTCACAATGACCTATATTTGAATTTGATGAGGGAAACAAGGAAAACCTGTAGTATGGCACGGACAAGATAGCAAATGTGTAGCCCCACCCCCCACACTGTTTTCATCAGCATCACATGTTTTCTACTGCGACCTGTGTTCTGTCTATTTATGCTGTCGTTAATGAATATGAATTGTTTGTTTGTAAACCGCAATCTTCTTATACCTCTAACAAATCCGGAGAACAACTCAATTCGTACTTCGGTTGACTAAGAACAATAGACAAAGCATGCATGAGTGCACACCACCCGTTACGAAATGACGCAGGTGCACGGATTATTAGAATGGAAGATATTTTGGCAAAAACATCCTAAACATGATTTCACTAGATCTCTCACAGATCTTTTATACCGTGTTAAGCAACTTCCTTAACATTATACTTGTCACGGTGTTTCGGATACCCAGTCTGCACCAGACGGTTTAAAAACTCTACATGATACCAGACCAGGGCTATACGTTCCTTCACCAAAACAGTCCCCGCAGGTGAGTGTGATATACAGGGGAATTCAGCCTCTTTTCCCCAGGCCCCTTGAAATCTTTGATATTGGCCATTAGAGAAGTAGTGTTTGAAATAGGAGACTTATGATGAAGACAAGTTGGGTAATGATTCGGTTGTCTACAGCAGAATATGATATATTACCACCGGAATATGATGGGGGACTTTCTGTCCATGCACAATGTTGCAACTAAGAGGCCCATCACAAGAGACAGGATAAGCAAGTAGATGGTACCACTGTTATTACCCCGGGAACACCTGAACCCTACAGTCAGAGAGGGGCTGGTACTTTGTAGACCTGCATTCTGTGTCCCTTCCAAGCAACTTGTGACTTGTCATAGTATAGTCCTGAATATGCTTTCAAGTACTATGTGGAAGGACACGTCTTATGTAAGAGGCCCAGCTAGGAGACTTCGTGTACTTCACCTTCACGGAAAGAATATGTCCACAAACAGGTATTCCGAATGGAAAGCAGTCGATGGGACGGGACCATAGAAGAGTCGGGGAGTGCCCTTAAATCACTAACCTCACACACTACCCCAGGGATGTCACCTACAACCAGGGACAGTAGAACATTGATGGAATTTTGGTAGTAACGTTGTAACAAGAAGGGTTATCCAGTTAAGTCATTCTAAAACCCCCTCCCGCATTATTGTTGGAAGTAAAACATAAAACAAATCACGAGAAAGGCAACAGATATAGCAGTGAACGTTTTAGGTAATATATTGGGAAAAAAACGTTTAAAAAAATCAACCCAACCGATTGTAAAAATATACCGAGTGCTGAAGCGGATAGATTGTTGAAATTTGATGTTGAGGCGAGAAGGGTAAATGAACTGGTGTTGTACACCATTATGTACTTGTATTTCCTACTAAATTTCTTGAATTTTCAGCGATATTTGATTATCCATTAAGTTCAAAATCATATCAGTTTTTTAGTGTGGACTTTGATATGAAAGGTTTTATAGCTAACCGCTCTCAAATGACAGGAAATCATTTTGTCAATTGAAAATACTTAGGATATGTCATAATAAAACAGTTATCGACATGTTTTTAGGTAAATACGATGACTATCAACCCCAGAAAGTGACATTTCCTCCGGCGTTCGATAACTGTATATTACACAATGTAAAACAAGATTCTCGACTATCTTACAACATTGAGCTCAATCCGTTTTAAGGAGCTATTACTGCTGGAGTTCCCCAGAGATGTATATTGTGCCCCCTTCTGTTGTCGTTTTTTAAATAAAGAATCATGAAATTTCAAAATTTGTATCCGAATCATCAGTGATGTAAATTTTATCATGGGTGGAATTCGGTCACAGTCTACCTAAGCGTTGTCAGTGTTTGTGGTGATAATAATATATTACAAATTATAAAATTGTATTTTCAATATTCTCTCTTATTAGAGTCTCCTACTTTTAAGACTGGCTCTGATTTAATAGGCAGGTTTCTCCTTATAACAGCTGGTGACTACATTACTGAGCAAAATGCAGAAGGCCCATCGCAATTTATCCAGGGCTAATCAAATAAATAGGCTGCGTTGGGAACAACCACAATAGCATATGACAATCCGTAACGTCATGAGAATTGCCGAGAAACGTAAACCGCCCCGGCTCGTGTAAGGATCGACCGCGCATTCTGGATCTTCATAGAGCTATCACAGTTCCGTACTCTATACAAGGATAAGCATGCAGTTATGACAACAACAACAATATATATCTAACGGTAACTTTTATTTTAAACCAAAATGCTTGGTATCTTTTCTGTTTTTATATTTTTAAGCTCCACAATGATATAAATTACCAAGGCGTTTGCAATCTAGTGTGAATTATGTGCATCTTTTTCACAAGAACGAACAGAATTACTTGTGAGATTAGCGCGTGGGTTAATTTCACGTTTGACTACGCTGACCACAAAATGATTCTCTTAAAGAAGACAGAAAGTGAGAGAATGAATTTCATTTGCCTGTGAATCAGGCGTAATTACCCCAATGTTTACGAGTTAGTAGTATAACGAGGGAAAATCTGTTTTTAACTGCGGCTGTAGCAGGGGTCGATCTTGACGATACAGGCTGTGTCAGCACGAGATGTCCGACTTATTGACACAAACTGATAGGAATCGGTACACGGACCGTATACACTACAGGTTGGCCGACGCCATCCCGACACGAACGTACATCGGTTTTGTAAGTCTTGCCTATTTCTCAGCGGGTTTGTAGGTGTGGGTATTGTGGTGGGGTTGCACACGTGTCAGTAGCAGCACTCACCTTCTGAAACTTTGGTCACATCGGGATATCGAAAGTTAATGTGGAAAAAAAATCTCCAAGGGTGTATGACGATCATATTTAACAGGGAAAGAGGACATATATGTAATGAATTTAATTAATTCCAAAGTAATAACTTGCACTTTTATACACGTACGGATAGTTGTACTTGAAATATTATGTGAAAATGAAATATTATCTATAACATAATCTGACGCCTAAATAAGAAAGACAATAACATATTGATTTTTTTTTACTTTTAACCGACTTTCTAAAACCTGACATTTAAATAAACATTACTACAAATGTAGAAAAGTTTCAGTCTTTCATGTGCTTACTCATCGAAAGAGTTGTCTAACATTGAATACAGTAATGGATAATCCGTGCTCAGATCTTTTTATCCATTCATGTTAATTTCTTCTACTTTTTATATCGCATCATGATGGTATAGTATATTCCGATTTTTCGAATTTGTGCGGTTTTACCCGAGACGTTTCACAGAGAGCTAGACGTTTATCGCTATGCCATCCAAGAGAGTGAAACGAAGGGAAGTAACTCTTGGATATCAGCATGAGGGTTTGGAGACTATCTTTGTACAGATCCAACAAAGAAATCCTAGCTAACCAGCGGTGGTGTGTTCATACACCCCTTTTCTCCAAAAACACATAACGAATCCTTTCAAAATAAAGTAGTACAAAGCTTCGTAATTTTCAATTTGAAAATCTAGCACTAAGGGCAGTAACTCTGTGTGATCAGAGAGGTTTCGAGTAGTCCGTCATTAACATTATTCTAATCACAGGGATTTGGCAGGAATTTTCGACCCATGGTTCGTTTGACAAGGGGTGATACTCACGAGAGGGAAAAACTGAAGTAATTTTTATTTATATTCAAGGGAACGCAAATCTTAACACATATATTGCATCGACGAATTTCCACAGTAAAATCACGATTTCCACTTTCACAACATTGAACGCCATGTTTTCTTGTTTATCATCGACCATCGGAGTACACCGTACCCGGTCCGGATACGCTTGAGTGCTGCGTTCAAATTTTCACCCCTCAAAAATACAAATCGTCGATATAAACAAATAAGAAATTTGAATGAAGTCGTTCAAAATGAAAGAATTCTAAAATATTGAAATGGATTTTTTGAGAAAATTTGATATTTATTTGATTTTTTGAGTCTTAAAAATAAATCAAAATGTATACACAACTAGTAAAATACAAATGTACACACAAGTAAATACAAATTTATACACAATCACACTTGCCTAGGGTGTAGATGTATGCAGAAGTTAGGAGCTACTGATTGCTGTTAAAAGTTTAGAGAATTGATTTTCGAAAGCTGGAGATAAGAAAATTTATACTGACCTATATATTCTTATATGCTTTGATTTTCTAAGAGAGAAGACAAGGGCAGCACATTGTAACATATCAGGTTTTAATGAGTGACTTGGGGTCCTTATTTTGTCTAGTGACACCGTTGTTGTTTGCTCCTTGATTGGGAGCCTGACATTGATTGCTTGGGTTGACCACTATTAACATTGCTGATATCCACAATAAGCAGAAGATGCTTCATCCTCCAGAACACATGGTCTTATTGGCCCTGTACTTTTTCAGGAGTTTATGTGTAGATTTTCCTTCTGTTTCCCGTAGTCTAATGGAACTGGAATTAAGGTTCCATTGACATATCAGTAACTTTTTGTTTTTCTCAGACATAAAGAGAGGGAAAAAAAGAATTTTTGAGGATTTTTACATTTTTATTACATCAATAGAAAACTTCTACAACGATTGAAACATACATAGTTGAACAAAACTGGCATAGATTATTTCTGTATATATATATATAGGTCACAGACACTGGGATGTTTTACATCTCACTGCAGTGTAGTACACACCAACACATAGACAAGGGGGTCAGATCATTTATACATACTAGTCATTATATTGAAAAATAAATAGGGATAAAATAAAAAAAAAAGATTACCAAGGACGTCAACACTTTAAAAATGAAACAAATCTTGTTTTAGGACTGTGTTGGCATTGTACTGTACATCTGTACTTTATCAACAATAAAAATATCAACACATGCTTAATATTTGACATTTTCTTAATTACACGTTTCCAAATAGATGCCTACCATGTTTCCAGTGTGAACTTATTTAAACCATGCAATTAATTTTCTGTCCCAAAGATAAGTTGTTTATGAAATGATCATTTCTGCAGGTAAATATGTATTTAGTCATCAAATGATAAAATAACCATGCAACCAATCAGAATTGTCATAAGAAAATGTTCTTTTAAAACAAATATCATTTGGAAAAAAATGTCCAAATTTAATATGCCAGAGTGCTGCCATTGTGCCGTAAATTCAACACCAGCACTGTCTGTCAGCATGACTATATACTGTTGACAAGCAAACATTAATTAAATATTTGATTTTTTCCAGCAGTGAAAAGAAAAAAAAAAAAAAGACAAAAAAAACCCGAAAGATATTTTGATTTTGAGATATTGTAAACATATGTAAATAAACAAACAATATTTGAAACTATTTTGTTGGCAGTCTCTTGGCTGGGAACTATATCAAATTTTTTTTATACTTCTGGTGTATAAAATCACAAGAGGCACTGCTAAAATTTTAATACATTACATTAAGCATTCCACTGAAGGACCATCACCGATAGCCTAGATTTACACTGACACTGAAAACATAATTTTTTTAACTGTTTTTCTTCTCAAACAACCTTTTCGCTCACATTTCGAAAACTTATCAAAGTATCCAAACATTTGATTTTATGTAATTGTAAAATGTAGATATTGTATAAAATAACAGTATCTTATAAGACATCTATTAAAAAAAAAATGTGTCAGTTCTGGTGTCGGTGTTTTTTAATTTGCAGTTCCAGGTGATCAATTAAGTCTTTAATTTCATAGACCAACATGTCATACTAATTACAATTTGATAATTGATGGGTCCGACATTTACTGTACATTACAAAAAGGCTTGGCCTCATAATTTACCACGCACCACAAACAGCAACACACATAAAAAGCATATTAACAACATTACGACCTTTTAGGAAACCTCCATGAGAAAAACTGTACTTCCCTTGGTATCCATTCAAGCTAATTATAAGCTACATCATGGACTTTTTCTACTTGTGAATGATAAATTACACCCAAACCAATTGGTAATTCATCAATTTTAATGACAAAACACACAACCATGAAAATATTTGTTTTGTGTTTAAACTCTCCAAAAATCCTAAGAAGTGATTTCTGCATTTACCATACAATAATTTGTAGGCTATCAATACTTTTCTCATGTAAAGTCTGCCAATTCAATTTCAAACATCATTAAAAAACATAGCATCATGGTTCCTGGGATTCGTTTTGAAATTAGTCATGGTAAGTAACTGGAACATTCCAGAAATATCTTTCTACATCAATAGAAAATACAATAGAATCGGTCTAAGGTGAGCGTTAACAGAGTTAAAAACAATGGCATCTGTCTAATATGATATTTAACAGAAATAGTTAAATAGAATCAAATTTGTCTCATCATACAAAGAAAATTACAAAAAAAAAATAACAGATCTGTAGAGAAGAAAGAAAAGTATACGAGATAAACCAGAATATTTACAATTCAGGCGACATGGGAGTGTAAAGTGGAGAAGTGGCAGTTTACCATGAGACATGAAATCTCATCAGAGACACAATAAGGGGCAATTATCGTAAACGGTTCAGGTTTGTAAGTGCACTAAAAGAGGTAGGTGTGTGAGAAAAAGATAGATGTAAGGCATCGTTCACATACATTTTACAACTCTCGGGGGAAAATAGGTCGGAAGCCACAGATGCAGTACTGACAAGCATTACATAGGTCAAAGAACGTAAAAGCAATGGCATTTACAAGGAACAACGGCGAAAAAAATCGCTACCCGATTTCTTTAATATGTACGGTTTTCAAACAAGATCTTTCTGAATTTAAATATGTAAATAACAAATAAATGCCATGAGAAACTGCTGTCACAAAAAGACATCAACAGTAAAGAGTGTGTACGTCAAATCTTAATATCGGAGATAAAAATGATACAACATGAAATGATAATTACCAGGATGTAACATTGACACACAATTTTGTTGATACCATTATTTGAAGTCATCAGGAATATATGGGGAACTAATAACACATAGAGCCACTGATTAACACTATTCAGTAATATTTCCCGAACTTTATGAATTATAAGGCATTTCATCCAAAAAGTTCTAATTGGTTTCACTTACAAAATTGAAATCTGTTTATATTGGAGACAAGTCCTTGACAAGTGGAAAATAAAAATGAATGTAACTTTCCAATAAAACAGAAAACAACAAATTACAGCAGTTAATTGTATATTTGTGTAAAACTTGTGTCTGGGTCTGAAGACCGAACGGGGGACTTCCAACGATCAAGTTACCATCATGAAGTGGACACACAATGAATTTGACTATGTTTTATTTGTGTTCTTTATAATGTCTAAAAAAAAAAAGAAAATGATGAGCTAATGATTGTTTGTGAAGTAAATATCAATCAAAACGGAATGTGAGTCAATAATAGAAAATGGTGAATGAATTTGATCTGTGCTCTTGTGCATTTAGGAGGGGTGTGTGTGGGTGTGGGTGTGGGTGGGGGTGGGGGTGACGGGGTGGAGAGAAAACAGTCTCACAACTGTGATCTGAATATGATGAGAGAATGGCTTCTCATATCATACAAATTACCTGATAAGGAAACGGATGTCAAGATGGTAAGATTCAATATACCATAGTACTATGACAGTGAACATGGGATGAAAAGAAAAGAGCCATATTGTAATTCAAGTCTATCGTCAGCTCCATCTCCGGAATCTTCAGGATTCTATTGAAGCTATTACAGTCAATCACAGCAAAGGTTGAAGAATGGAAGAGGTTGCTACAACAAAACATTTTACCTGTGGTTCAAATTTCTATAATAACTTAATAAGATTATAGAACATCTGAAATATTGGCCATCACTAGGAAATCTGTGCCATGAACAATATCTTTTATAGTCTTTTTCTCCTTTCTTGAAGTCTTTACGGCTGAAGTGAACAGCACAAGAACTAAATTCACTCACCAAAATGTACATATTTATCATCTATGTACCAGTCTTCCTCATATACACTAGACTTACATACTGTTTATTTCTGCTTCTCATAAAACATGGTTCCATCCATACACGAGACTGGAGTTTTATACTGTCACAAATACAAATTTTTCAATACAATTCTCCTGTCTCCACTATCTAAGATCTGCAGCTTAAGCTGATCAAAACATAAAATTAATCACCTTTAATTGTGGTCATTTCAGCTGACAAGATGCAAAATTGTGCAACTATCACTTTTTATTACTTTAGATCGTAAAACTCACATGCTGTTTTCCAACAAAGGGAAACAAACTTACTTAAAAAGAAATATTAGAATCACTTAGAAATGAATATCAGTAAGTAGATTCCATCAGAAGAGGACTCTCCAGAAATCTGTCCTTCCCACCTCTCGAACATATAAACAGATCCAGTAGATTCCATCAGAAGAGGACTCTCCAGAAATCTGTCCTTCCCACCTCTCGAACATATAAACAGATCGTTTTCTTGTGCCACAACATTTGTGGAATGCATCGTATTGCACAAATAAATATGTATATGAAAACAGTAAATAATGCTTAGGAAACGGTTGCGCACATATGACATACCTATCTTCACCCATAATGTGTTTATATGCAATCTTATTTTTTCTTCATCAAAGTAAAATATTTCATTTGTCAATAAATTAACAGTTTTCATTAATTATCTTCTGATAAAAAATATCTAGCCTGTCAACATTATACACATCTTTGGAATATGTATCACTTGAACACTTTTCGTAGCCTCCAACAAACATGCTACATGTTCAGGTATAGATTATAGGTGTAGCTCATTTTCAACATCTACGTAATGACCTCCGGACTATCTGTGGAACTTTTACGTGGCGTTGAGGCACAGTTTGGAGCTTCACTGCCGTTAAAGCCAGCCAGCTCATACAGGTATGATTTGGGTGAAGGTGGAGAGGTAATGGATTCGTCCAAATAAGACTTTTGTGGGGAGGGGGGTGAAGGTGTATTGGTAAGCGGGCGTGATTCTGCTTCATATCCACTGTCAGCTGTGTGATTTGCGACTGGCTCGTCCATCAGTAGAGGATCACTTCCCGTATCTCTTCCTTCCACATCTTGGTCGTCAATCTGCAAATTTGTATTTAAACATTCTCAGTAAACATCTCTCATTTTAACTATCTTTATTTAATCTTTTTTTTAAATATGGGGGCAGGGGAAGGGATTTGGAAAGAAAATAAAAGTGTTTTGCAAAATTGTAAAAGGTTTGCCACAACTGAGCACATCATACGACGCACAGCGGGCGGAGCATGATGACGGATGAGGCATGATGAACTAAAAAGTTTTCAACTGCTTTGTTACATAATATATCATTCAAGATGTCCATATTTTAACTAAAGATAAGTTTTTACCACAAACGTTTTTAAATATTTTTTTGGCAAGGTTATCAATTAATGATGATAAACTCTTGTACAGGATGTCTTCACTTTCAGATTAAGATTGCATTTTATCAAAACCTGTTGGAGACCTCTTGGCCAATCTGTGAAGAGGGATTATCTCAGTCATGTAACAAAGATCTTTGGTGGTATAAGCAATAGACCAAGTGTAGGAGATAAATACCTTTTCGACAGGGTTTCTCCCTGGTACATCCAAGTCAGGAGGGTCCTCTTCCTGCGGGCTTTCTCCTACCCCTCGGCCTGTATCTGGGTCTGAAATGGATATTACCTACATGAAGTCTATTTAAAAATGGACAATATATAACATTGCACTCTAAAACGGACAGTATTTGGGAGTTCAAAAATCACAATATTAAGACAATAAATTTGAATTTGTTTTAGATTTTCTGTCCTTGTAAGAGCAAGAGTCATATGAAGACAGTGTCCACTGTCACTGGAGCCATTGCTATGCACTGTTATAGTGATATCACCCTGAAATATCAAAACCTGGATATGTTAATAGTTACAATCAACTAACCAGTGTTCCTACATCCCATTCAACCCTGAGGGACAATCAGGGAACTACTTGGTATTTTGATGACTTCGGTATGTGATGATTTGGGGGAAATCCCAAAGTCATGCTCACATGAGCAGAGGCTCAAATCAAATCCAAAGTGAGGTAGTATAAAGAGGAACATGCATGCAACAGGAGTGGTAGGCTCTGAGAAAAATCACATTTATAGGCAAGTGGCCTTTACATAGAGGTCCAATTATTATGAACTGTATGAAATACACAACCGGAAAAATGGCCTTTATAGAATGGTGGACTTTAAGACAAGTTTGACTATATTAACAAAAGATATAAATGCAGTCAATAGGTAGCAGTACACAGTTTTTGGTGTGGCCACGGGTGATTGTTTTGTTCATTAGATTACTCAATTATAAAGGTTTTAATTACAATTAAAAAAAAATTAAAACTTTGCTAACATTGGTCTTGTCCTGTTGAAGTGGACAATGTTGGGTTTCATTTTTTCAGAATAATATTTTAGCTTTGTGTTGGAGATTGCTATTCGGAAAGTCTCAAATCTGTGTCTACACACCAAAAACAGGAAGTGAAATTTTCAAAGTGTTTAGATGTGGTCATGTTGTGAAGGACTTCCGAGTTGGAATTTGTTGAAATGTAAGTAGTTAGTTACAATGACAGTGTTGTTGATTTTAAGACAAGTGTTCAGAAATAAATTTCATCTATAAAGTTGTAGTGTTAGGGTGGAATTAGCAGTATTTTTGCTTTTTTATCATTTTTTCAGTTGGTAACCATAGCAATCACATGTCCGAAAGCAGATTTGATTCACACAAATTTTATCTCTCCACTATTAATGTAATTGTTATGTAGTTAATAAATATATATTCATATAATGATGTATTTTTCATAACCAAACTGCTATATCTGTATATCTGAAACATGACCAATAATTTCAGAAAAAAAGCAAATTATCAGTAACTGTTTCCTGCTACCGTAAGAAAACCACTGCAATGTGTTCTGACATTTAAATTCTTACCTCTACTTCTACGCTGTCTCTCCATTTCTTCCAACACCTCTGAGATTGAAGATGCCGGTCGATTTTTCTTTTTGTTGAAAAACGTTTGCATAGTATATTCCGGTTGATCCTCTTCTTGGCTTAGCAACGGCTTTGAATAAAATTCATATTATTTTTTTGAATTATGGCATGCACAACATATGAATTTATATGACCTCGCTATGATATTTACAAATTGATATAAAATTTTGGTACAAGTGTATTTTGCCACTCCTATCAAGTCCCAACAAAATAGTAGGTGTGTTATTAGTACAATTTGTATCCATGTATGTATAGATTTTGCAGGTGTTCTTATCTCGTAATTAGACAATTTGCCACAACGATCATGTTGAGAATTTTGAGCTGTCTGTTATACAATTTCCAAACATCCTTTTTGGGGATATCATGGTGGTATGATGGCTAGGCAGAGTGGAATTTTCTGTCTTGGTGATATGGTGCCATGAATCATAAGTTCCAGGCTCCAACAAAACACAAGTTAAAAATTGTCTTCCTTTGTCAATTGTGTTACAATGGCCATATATATATATATATATATATCTGAAATACCACAGAATTCAAGTCCCATGAAGACATCTCATTTTACAGTATAAAAAAAACTCAATAAGCCTACCTCCAATCCAGGTCGGATGCCATTTTCATGTCGCCGTAAAGATGCTGGAAAGTAAAAAGAGGATCATTTAAGGAAGAGATCAATCAAGTTTTTGTTAAACTGTGACTTGAACTATAAAAACTACATGCAAGTCTATGGAATAAAAGAGTTGTTCTCATTTCATATACAAATAAAAGTTGCCTAAATATCAAAGTACATCAGCATTGTGTCTTTTGTCTGGCAGCTTTAAAACTACAGCAGATTCACTTCAATGGAGGGTTGTTTTCTTTTTTTCCCACAATGAGGAAAGATTTAACATGACTGGACATTCCATTGAGGTCATTAAAATGTCACATCCTGGGCACTGTTTACAGAAACATGGCATTCACCAAAGCACCTTGAACTAATCAACACAGAGGGTGACAGACCGCAGAAATTTACAACTTCAAATCTGACACCACTAAAGTGTATTTTGTTCTGATTTGGAATTGAGCAAACTTTAGGATTTCAGGTTCGAGTGTGAGCTGTGAATGTAAACTCCTCTTAGCCAGCATTTCCAAACTTTCGGAAAATGGAAAATCAAATAGGGTTAACTTCTATCAGAGCCTTTTCTCTATTATAAGTGTGATAATTACTATCACATCAGAAATGACGATGTAAATACATCCATCATACATACGTCCCAATGTCGCTGATACCATGGAGAACTCGTCCAGTCTAGCTAGATGGTCCTTTAGTGCGGGACTGACAGGAGCACTTGCAGCAGGACTGATTGGTGGACTAGAACCCGAAGTATGATTTAACGGTTGTTTCATTTCATAGTCTTCCTTCTGTTTAAAGCGATAGCCCTTCTTTTTCTTAAACCGCCACAGGATAAGTGTGATGATGATTGTGATGAGCAGGATAAACACAATAACACACATCAGGATCACTGAAAAATATCATATTTATGTTATAATAAATCTAGGCCCATAGGGTGTGTATGTCATATATCAGAGGCCCATAGGGTGTGTATGTAATGTATCAAAGAGGCCCACAGGGTGTGTATGTAATGTATCAAAGAGGCCCACAGGGTCTGTATGTAATGTATCAAAGAGGCCCACAGGGTCTGTATGTTATGTAACAAAGAGGCCCACAGTGTCTGTATGTAATGTATCAAAGAGGCTGACAAGGCCTGTATAATAATGTAACAAAGGGGTCTACAGAGTCTATATAATGATGTAATGAAGAGGCATATAGGGTCTGTATATAGTGTAACAAAAAATCTCACAGGGCCTGTATAATAATGCAACAAAGAGGTCTACAGGATTACACAGAAGTCCAAACATATGACAATTATGACACTTTGACTGGAATGTCTACACAATTTAATCAACTCACCAATGGTTTCGTCATTCATGAATCTGGACTCCAGGACCGGTCTTGGGCGAGTTAGGTTTGCCTGTGGTGTGGTTGCCATAGTCGTAGACACAGTAACAGTGGTTGTAGGGGCGGGTGTGGTAGTTGTTGTCTTAGGCTTAGGCGGGTTCAGGAAAATAGTCTCTGCTGGCCCAGGGTTCCACGGAGGCATCATAAGCTTCTGAAAAAAGATCCAGTGTGATTGAAAAAGTGGATTTGATTTTACAACAGTTATAAAAGAAGTTCTTTATTTCTAGATGACTTTGATGGAAACACATAATTATGATGAATGGTGAGGGTGGGGTTGGGGTGGGGTTGGGGTTTGGTTGGAGTGGGGTTTGGGTGGGGTTTGGGTGGGGTTGGGGTGGTGGCACAACACAGAGGAGATATTGAAATTGGTGGGGTATTGGTCAAGTAGGTGGACCTAACACTTTTTCATGCTCAATCGGGAAACAAAACCCTAGTCACCTAGGTGAAATGAAAGTATGTTACAGTTGAGCCACCTTATGACTCCAACCAATTGCCACTCCAACTAACTGGTATTAATCATCTGTGAGCTTAACGGTAATTTCAAATTATATGATAAAATATGTTCTCTTAATATGAATATGAAATTCAATCTTATTTTCTGCTTTTAATTCCAATTATATCATACAAAGAAATTCAAACATATTTGTAGTGTGTTATCATCGTTACCATTGAATTTATACATAGAAGCATCTTAATTAATTCCCAGCTGCATTAAAATTATAGTATAAAAATGGTAAAAACAACCAGTTCTGAAAAACACATATCTGTTCCCTCTCACCTGTAAAGCCCTATTTCCCGTTGTTGGGTGGGTTGTTGTAGTAGTAGCATCGCGCTGCAGGTCTATGGCGATGGGTGATGAGCACGGATCCACTTTGTTACCATGAATAACTATGGAGCTATTGATGTTGTCGCGGAGAGACTTCAGGGGCTGTTGTAAGTATATCCTTTCACCAGCTACAGGTTCAAACCTTACCACTGTAAATATAATTAATTCCAATATACTGCCTGTCACCTGTTCACTTTTAGTGGTATTTAAAGCTGATTTAGATAGATTTGATGACAAACCTTAACATGCAATGGGTAACATAATCCATGATTCTTTCCATGGTGAGAAAGCTGGCTATGCGATTCTTTCCTCAGACAACGAGTAGACTACACCAGTAATGTTACACATCTGACAAACAGTCTGCTGAGTTGTAATATTTGACGAGATTTACAAAAACCACATTAAATCTGAAGCTAGCCCAGAGGGATCACTTCTATGTCAGGGGGTTGGCTTATAACAAGACCATGAAGTAGATCTACTTTATAATTTTACTGAACATCCGTTTATATAGGTGGGCTTATTACCAGACATGGGTTTATTGTCTGATAAATACACACCTGACAAACAGCCTGTGAAGTTGCGATATTTGTTGCGATGACTGAAGTTATCGTACACACTGGTTTGTGTAAACCCTCCCACTAGTACTGTGTCGAGGACCTGGAGAGGATTGTTAGAGACAGGCACAGTTTCCATAGCCTCTACATCAACCTGTCAAAACAAGAAAATTAACCTCAGTCTAACATCCCATTATATTGTCTCTGTTTGAGTTAATCTTAAGACATTGCCATCTCTCTCACAGAATATCTTTTTGTGATTTTATTTAAGATTTACTAGATGTACCCGAGTGCCAGCAGTCCAGAAGCTTCGTACTTAACTTTTTAGTGTCAATAGCTTATGCAACATAAGGTCTTTAACAACAATACTCTTCCACTGAAAAAAAAACACACAACAAGCAGCAACTTATAATCCCTTACTTTTCATGTGCTCACTTACTGGAGGTGACATGCAACACAGCCTTCAATGGCTATTCTTGTACTGTAACGTCTATATATTTTCATACTATTAAAGGATGGTGGACAATGGTCATTTTATCAATAGTTTGGCAGGAGGTCACATAATGAAAACGTACCAGAGAACAAATCACAATTTCAATTTTGCTAACTTGCTAAATTCTAAGTTGCTAACTTTCGTTCTGTTTCCAAAAATGTCTTTTTTTATTTTGATATTATGCATTTACCATTTGTTAACAGCAACATTGGAAAAGTGTCAATAGTTATGATATTCTACAACACCTGATTTTTAAAATTTACAAAAACAATATGAATGACATTCATGTCTCCCCAGTTATAATTTACAATTTTATAAAACATACATTAAGATGTTCTTTAACGGAATATCTGAAGTATCATAATTTTAACTAGCATAGAATTCTGGTCAAATAAAACAAAGTTGAAGGTCACCAAATGATTAAGCAGGAGTCATTTAATGATCAAGTACATATCAAGTCATTAACAGCCATAATATAATAAGTACTACTTCAATCAGCAATGAATAGTCTTCTAAAGGTCAAGTAAAAGTCAAATAAAGGTCAGTTGTACCATGATTTTATATACCAAGATAATCTATATCTTATATACCAAGATAATCTATATCTTATATACCAAGATAATCTATATTTTATATACCAAGATAATCTGTAAGTAAAGGTAAGTAAAAAGGGTGCAATGTATACATGTAGGGGGTTGACAGTGAAATATGACCTTTCTTTAAATAAGGTCTAAAGACATTGTATGTGCCATCTACATACCATGACAGACATGCTCCCCCCTCAACTCTCCTCTCCATAAAGTGTTCAACTGAACATAGAGTGAAAAGAGCTACCAGGTAATTCTAACTGTTCTCTTGTAAACTGTGGTGTTGAATTAAAAGCCTAAAAAGTTTTTAAAACCTCAAACTTATTACAAATGAATACCTCACCTGATAGTCTGAAAGAATTCATTTTCCAGTAAAACAGTAGAAATATCTGATACTAAATCCCTTAATATGCAAAACATATACAGGAGGCCAAAGGGGCCTGCATCATTCACCTGTCTTATTTAACTTTTCAGCTATCACCTGAAAGTGGTTCAAGGTAATTAATTTTAACAAACTTCGTAGCACTTCATCCTAGCATGCCACAGGTCCAATATCAGTATCCAGTGACTTTCAGTTAATGAGTTGTTAGAAGATTTTCATACATTTGACCCATGTAACCCTGAAAGTGAGTCAAGGTCATTTATTTGAACAAACTTCATAGCCCGTTATCCCAGCGGGCCAGGTGAGCTAACAAACTACCTTGAAAAATAAACAATTAAAATTGCTCAAATTTCTTTTTCTTCATAATTGTTGGCAGTAAACTCAACAAGAGATGACAGCAAATCCCTATAGGAACCATTTAAATATCTGAAGTGAACAATACGTCATCACCTATCACAAAATATTATATCATACAGTTCAACAGGTCACACTCCAGAAATGGTTTACCTAGTAAGGAAAATGGAAATGTTACTGAATCAAATGGGTAGATGGATGGAAAATAGAGAGAGAGGTCCCATTAATGTTACAACTGGGAGATACGGGAGGTTTTTTCTGGATTACCTCTTCTGTCACATTTCTTACCATCATGCAGTGGTATCCAAACTGGCCACGAAAATCAGAGTCATATTCATGAAATACCTCTTGTTTAAAACATTATTGTGACTGAGTGCAGATAAAATTTAAAATCTTATATCTTGGATATTGATGAAAACTATATTATTGAATAAGAATCTGAAATATTGATTATCCCAGCATTGGCTGGCAACTAATTTTTTTTATTTTATAAATATTGCATGATACTCCAAGTATATGCTGATTCAAACCAAACAGCATGTATTTTCTACCATTATTTCTGGGACAGCATTTAGTAATTGAAAGAGAAACTTGTGAAAATGGCCATAAAATCATGTAGATTTATTATCAATATGTATTAGAATGCTGAACATTTATTTCAATAGCTGAACAGGACTGGAACAAAGTTTGAAGTTCTTTCTTTTTGTTTTGAATTTGGTCCTTTTTATCTTTTGTATATTACTTCAAATATATTTCTCTAGTCTGACAACAGTCAAGCTGCATTCTTATTTCTGTAATGGAATTCACTGCCATATAAGTATACCGGTATCTTTAATAGTGGAGATAATTTTGTTAAATTTTAAATGATCTTGTCTTTTCTTTGATGAATGATCCCCAGTACAGCAGTTTACAGGACAACATTAAGTTATCAATACTTATCAACAAAGATTGTACCAACATTGACACAAAATGGCAGAAAAGCTTGATTATCACCAAGAAAAAAAACCAGAAAAACTTAAATATTTAGGTTTGAAGATTGAAAAATTCTTTTTTTTTCTTTTTTTTTTTCTCTTTTTCTTCTTTGCAAAAGTTGACTGCAATATTAAGTACATTTAACATATTGTTGATTCCTCAACATAATTTGTAGAAAACATTGTTTAAAACTATATAAATTACTGTTTGCTATAGCAGGAAGTGGTCAACAGAGAGAACCATAGAGGATTCTGGGTAATTAGTGGAAACAGAAGAAATTATTTTGGAATGTCACATGAAGCAGACAACATCCGCCCAATGTCAGTAGTTGACTTTTACATATACAAGCCGGTGTGATATTACATTTTTTTATATATACATATATGGAAGAAGCTTGAGGCAGAAATGGTGAACACGTAACATTAGCCAATCACATGCCAATGGTGCGTGTGTACTCACATTTGTTGTCCCGAGTACCTGTACGTTACACATCCATCATATCATCTCAACTTATACAATAATACTCAAAAACACTTTTCACAGAAATCTTACAAGAAGCAATTAAAAATGGACATCCTTCTTATAACACAAAACTCAAGAAATTGTTTACAAATATCTTGATTCAAATGAAACACTGGTGTGTGAATACAAACATGTGAAAATCTGATTTTTTTGCAGCAGGGCTATAGCATCCAAAATGGAATGCTCTACATTTATGTACATCTAGTTGAAAAATTATATTTATTTCAAACAAATACTACTGAAAATATAAAATTTCTTGAAAAATGTAATTTCAAAAAGTTTTAGACAAAAAATCTTTTAAATATGAAAATAAAAACATGATTTTCTAGGAATACAATACACAAAGTATCATTCATTGTTTCAAAATATGATATTGTTCTAAAATTGAATACTCAAATAATATTGTTTACAGAATAATTATAAACATTTATTACAGAAAAAATTATAAACAATCTAAATTTAAACAAAAAATAAGCTAACTCAAAACATTCTTTTACAAACATGCAATTCAAAATATGATACTATTATCTAAAGTGCTTTGATGCTATACACAAAAAGCAATCTGCAATATAAAACCAATGCATTTACCATTATACAAAAAGTTTGCTTAGAATAAAATACTCAAAATTATGTTTATAAAGTTCTAACTGAAAAATCTTCACTCAAAATATTGTTTACAATATTTACAAAACTTTCTACACTTAACATTATGTAAACAAGGGCAACAGCCTCCAAAGAATTTTTCCCAAATCTTCAAAGTCGAAACATTTTATCAACAAGAGGCCCATGAGCCTTAACGGTCATCTGACAAAAAGCAAGCCAAACCTAGAAAGTGGGTTGAGGTCATTCATTTGAACAAACTTGGTAGCCTCTCCTCCAAGCATCTTACAGGCCCAATATCAGCACTCATGGACTTTTGCTTGTTGAATCGTTTGTATATTTTAACTATTTGACCCCTGTGACCTTCAAAGTGGGTTGAGGTCATTACCTTCCTCCCAGCATGCTACAGACATATTCATAGACTTTTGCTTATTGAGATGAAGTCCTTTGTATATTTTAACATATTTGACCCCTGTGACCTTGAAAGTGGGCCAAGGTATTCATCAAACTTTGTAGGGCTCCATGCCAGCATGCTATGGGCCAAGTATTAGCCCCCTAGGCAGACGAGGAATTGAGAAGAAGTTATTTAAAGATTTTGACATATTTGACACCTGCGACCTTGAAAGTTGTTCAAGGTCATTCATTTAAATAAACTTGGTAGCCTTTCCTCCCAGCATGCTACAGACCCAATATCGGCACTCATAGACTTTTGCTTATTGAGATGAAGTCCTTTGTATATTTTATCATATTTGACCCCTGTGACCTTGAAAGTGGGCCAAGGTCATTCATTTGAACAAACTTTGTAGGGCTCCATGCCAGCATGCATGGGCCAAATTAGCCCCCTAGGCCTTCTAGTATTTGAGAAGAAGTTATTTAAAGATTTTGACATATTTGACCCCTGTGACCTTGAAAGTTGTTCAAGGTCATTCATTTAAACAAACTTGATAGCCCTTCATCCCAGCATGCCACAGGCACAATATCAGCAATCTGAGCCTTTTGGTTATTGAGAAGAAGTTGTTTAAAGATTTTAACATATTTGACCCCTGTGACCTTTAAAGTGGGTCAAGGTCATTCATTTGAACAAACTTGGTAGTCCTTCATCCCAGCATGTCACAGGCCCAATATCTACACTCTGAGCCTTTTGGTTAATGAGAAGAAGTTGTTTAAAGATTTTAACATATTTGACCCCTGTGACCTTTAAAGTGGGTCAAGGTCATTCATTTGAACAAACTTGGTAGAGCTCCATGCCAGTATCCTCTGTGCCAAGTATTAGCCCCCTAGACCTTCTAGTATTTGAGAAGAAGTCGTTTGAATGAAAAGTTTACGGACAGCGCACGGCGCACGGCGCACGGCGCACAGCGCACAGCGCACGGCGCACGTCGACGGACGAAGCATGATGACTATAGGTCATCGGACCCTTCGGGTCAGATGACCTAAAAATGAGTCTGCTTCTCTGAAATCAAAAGTAACATTTAATAATACTCTGACAAAGGTGACTTACCTTCAGCGACATTTCAGAGTTAGAGTGTTGGTATATCAGGGTATGAGGCTTGCCATCTGCAAAATTTCCATTGAGACTCAGCCCATCTGTAGGTATGAGAGCAAATTTAAATTAAAGTCACAGCCAGAAACACAGTACTAGATGATCAAAGGATAAACTAGTGGTGAATGCACTTTCAACTTCCCAAACCCAGGTAGGGAAAATTGCTTGGGTGGACACTGAAAAGTTAGGAAAAATCTAGACAATTTGAAACACAGAACAAGAGGCCTCCTGAGGGCCTTAAAAGTCACCTGAGTTACAACGCTTCTTGTAACATGTCATAGAAATGATTTTGTTATAAATGTAAGATAACTTTTGCTACATTGTACACATAATTCAAATGTAAACTGTATAACATTAACTGTCCCATGCTAAGGCTTCTCACCAAGTTTCAATTAAAAGAAATGAAACTCAAAAATTGAATTTTCCTACATAAAATCATCCATCCATGAACAGTGGAACATCTTTGAAATTTGTGTCCATTTGACCCATTTTTGGCCCCCCTCCCCCCCATCAGTCAAGGTCAATATCTGATCTCATCAAACTGTCAGCTTATACTCATAATTCTGACCAAGTCTGAATAATTCCCAATAGAAAGTTAACAAATGATGTTCAAAAATATATATATAAACTATTGTAAATTTTACCCCCTCCCCAGGGGGAAATGCGAGGCCCTAGGGTCCTGAAATTTACAATTTTGGTTAAGCTTCTGAGGCCTTTTCATCCATGAAGAGTATTTGATTCTACCATATCTGGGATTAGAAAAGAAGGCTTTTAAACTTTCCATCAATTTGACCCTTTTTGGCCCAGCCCCTAAGGCCCCTAAAGGTTGGGAACCATATAATGCATACTCTTGGTGTGCCTTTAGCCATGGAAGGTTTTCGTAAAATTTCACTGAAATTGGTTCTGGAGTTTTCTAGAAGTCATCCAAAATGTTTAAAGTTTATGAAGCAGGATAGATGATGTTGGTAAAAGGGGATTGCAATAGGTCACCTTGAGATTTTGTCTCAGGTGACCTAAAAATTAAAAAAGTCTAGAATTTCGAAGGACAAAAAATTCTAAATATTTTATCGCTGTCCACATATCTTAGCATACAGTGAAATAAAAAAAAAAGAAAATGAAAGAGGCCTGCATCAAACAGTGATGGGACAAAATCAGTGAGTGCCAAATGCAAATTTTAGCCAATCAGGACATTGCAGTCATATCTTTACTTCAGTACCTTCACTTATTACAGGCTTTATGGTAATGGATTAAAAACAGAACTTGTTGAAAACTTGTTCAAACAATTGACTGTTATTGTATGTCAAGATAACATTTGCTTGACAGCTCCTAAATCAAAAAAGATAAAACATTTGCAAATATCACGACCCAAAAAACCATTATGTAATTCAAAATTCTTCTAAACTTTTATCTTTTAACTGAATATGGACATAGATAATTAATTTATTGTTGTGATCAAGTAAAACACAAAACTTCATTCTAAATATCATGGTTTTTTAGAAGAAGATGATGGCTTACATGACCAGTGAAGGGACATTCTGCCAAGTTTAAGGTAAGTCAATAATGATATATACTTACGATGAACTCCACCTTGACTTGTGGTCACATGGACACCACTATCTGGTTTCATCCACAGAGTGACAAAATCATGGTCAGTATGGCTACAACACAGAGACATAATTAGCACCCAAAGGAAGCTTAAACTATTAATGTTTATTTGGGGAGTAAGATCTCTGGTGTTGTCTTGAGTTGAGGATATATTTAGACTTAAACCTTGAAATGAGAAAAAATTCTACATACAATTTCTTAAAGAGCAAACAATCAATCATTTACAAGAAAAAGTGACTTGTAACCTTAAGCTGAAGCTTTAATCTCATGTCCTTAAATAATTAACATCTAGTCATATAATCTAAGGACAAGAATTTAATATCTGACCTTGAGCTAAGGTCAAATTATTGACTTCCCATGTCGAACTCAAGAGTTGGAACTTGAAATCTGTGTTTGGCACTTAACCTTTGAACTTAAAGGTTTGATAACCTTGACCTATTACCTTGAGCTGATAACAACAATAAGGATCATGGGCTGACTTCCTGTTGCATTGGTCTGAAACACTAGGGATATCTTCTCAGTGGACGTGCGAAGTGCTTGACCGTTCGGAGTGAAAATGTATTCCACCACAGACTGACCACCAAATGTCCCAGATGCCTCTAGATAAAAGCAACAAAACATGTATTTGATTAAAACTATCAATTCAATATTTTTTCTATATTCTTTTGTACATTCATCTGAAGTAAAATCTACCAGTACATATTTAATTATGGCAAGTTATTCCGCAATGTGGTTTATGTTTGGTTTTGAGACAACTCAAAGTGTTAATTGATGGGACAAATACTTTGTTTTGAGCCTTCCCCAGTTTGCCAAGTTAAATGAATCACATTTGCTTCTTATACTATCCCGAAGCCCAGTAAAGTGGCCCACCTTTGGTTTTAGACTATCCCGAAATATAAATTGATGAGACAGATGTTTGGCTTTGAGACTACCCCCAAATATAAATTGTTCTGACAGTTGTTTGGTTTTAAGAATGTCCCCAAATGTACAGGGATGTGACAAATGTTTAATTTTGAGACTGCCCCTTTTATTTACCTATGTCACACTGTTTGCCTGCATAGGCTGTGTTGGTACAGTCACACTCATAGTCGCTGAGCCCCCATTTCTCCCAGCAGTAGCCACCATTGTGGCAGGGCTGGTTTATACAGCCACTGTGACATGCTCCCTCTACACCTGAATCACAAAAGTACATCATAAATCGCAAGTAATATATATATATATATATATATATATATAAAGTAAAAAAGAAAATGAAAAAAGACATCTTGTAAGAATGTTCTTTATGACAGAGTAAACATGGAGACAACTTCCGTTATGTACTTATTGTCCCTACAACAATCCATGTCATCAGTCTGAGTAACTATGGTGAGATTATTTCACAAAAGCTTTTTTTTGTATAACCTGCTCGAAACAGGATCCAAGTGTTAAGGAATATTTCATGGTGAATTTTCCAAAAGATCAGTGAGCACCAAACTGGTTTATATAAAAAAAAATTATGGGTATTCAACCAGTTTGCTTTGGGCAGCATCAGTCCAAACTTCAACTAGTCTAACTGTCTACAGTTGAAGTGAAAATGACCTAATGTACATATTTTCTTACCAGCTGTATGCCTAGCTTCTTCTTGAAGGGAGATAACTCTGTTGCCAATCTTCAGTCCTCTCATACAACCATTAAGGGTAGGAATGCTGGTCCTCTGACTAGAACTTCCTCCCACAAACATGCGGACAAAGGGAGGTGACTCTGCATTTCTTATTGGAAATACTGTCTCTCTTATCTCTGTAATAATTCATTTATAAGTGTAAGAAAGTGTTACAAGAAATAATCACATGATATTAACAGTTCATCATTTATGTCTATAACATTTCCATTACCCTCCAACGGAGACCATTTTTCTCACATATAAGAAAGAGACTTTACCAAGTGCTGATCTATAAAAACTGCTTCCCGAGTTTAGGATCCAACAGAAGTGATCAATAATTTTGCTAATTTAGTAGTTTCACCCTTCTCTATAGCCTGACTGTAGTTTCACCCTTCTCTTTAGACTGACTGTAGTTTCAACCTTCTCTATAGCCAGACAGTAGTTTCACCCTTCTCTATAGCCTGACAATAGTTTCACCCTTCTCTATATCCTGAGAGTAGTTTCACCCTTCTCTATAGCCTGACAATAGTTTCACACTTCTCTATAGCCTGACAATAGTTTCACCCTTCTCTATAGCCTGACAGTAGTTTCACCCATCTCTATAGCTTGACAGTTCTTTCACCCTTCTCTATAGCCTGACAATATTTTCAACCTTCTCTATAGCATGAGAGTAGTTTCACCCTTCTCTATATTCTGAGAGTAGTTTCACCCTTCTCTATAGCTTGACAGTAGTTTCACCCTTCTCTATATCCTGAGAGTAGTTTCAACCTTCTCTATAGCTTGACAGTAGTTTCACCCTTCTCTATAGCCTGACAGTAGTTTCACCCTTCTCTATATCCTGAGAGTAGTTTCAACCTTCTCTATAGCTTGACAGTAGTTTCACCCTTCTCTATAGCTTGACAGAAGTTTCACCCTTCTCTATAGCCTGACAGTAGTTTCACCCATCTCTATAGCTTGACAGTAGTTTCACCCTTCTCTATAGCCTGACAGTAGTTTCACCCTTCTCTATAGCCTGACCGTAGTTTCACCCTTCTCTATAGCCTGCCAAAAGATTCAATCTTCTCTATAGCTTGACAGTAGTTTCACCCATCTCTATAGCCTGACAGTAGTTTCACACTTCTCTATAGCCTGACAGTAGTTTCACCCTTCTCTATAGCCTGACCGTAGTTTCACCCTTCTCTATAGCCTGCCAATAGATTCAATCTTCTCTATAGCTTGACAGTAGTTTCACCCATCTCTATAGCCTGACAGTAGTTTCACCCTTCTCTATAGCCTGACAGTAGTTTCACCCTTCTCTATAGCCTGACAGTAGTTTCACCCATCTCTATAGCCTGACAGTAGTTTCACACTTTCCTACTGCTGTTAACAGTAAGTACATAAACAAACAAATGATACATCCATCAGTAAGGCCATTCTCTGATCGAGCACAGTTTATGTCCCCTCCCCCCTGGGATTATTCCAGCCAGGATAGATACAGTGAGATCAGTGTCCTATACACCTCTCACTCAATGTCACTGGGGCATGTCTATTACAGGATGATCAATGTTTTGAACTTAAAGGGAATCCTGCTGAAAGTGAAAAGAATTTATAGAATGGGATGGGCTTATTACAAGGCATATGCTTATTGCCTGATAAATATCTCATTGTAAAAACAATGACAAATTAATACCCATATTTACTACATTATTATTATAATCATTCATGTTAATGAACAACTGATCACTACACACTACAACTTATCTTTCTATTTTATCATGAGGTCATCTCATTCTATACAATTCTTCTGATTTTCTCCACCAATTTTCTTACCTCCTGTATTGAAGGGTTGGTCTGAGTACTGACTGAGTTTCAGGGTACGAAATGGCACAATAGTTTGGAGACCATCTAGTATCAACTTCACCCCTCGGTCACCACCCTGTAGGAACTGTATAACTGCTTGTTTCCAGGTGCCATCGTCCAGACCTGTAACCAAGTAGAATATCCTGTTTATCTGTTTTACCAATCGGTAAGTTTTGTATTTGTTTGAATCAATTTTGTCTTTCATATCACAGGGATCTTAGAAAGTGTTTCTGCGTTGATTGTTTTGTTTGTACAAATAATCTGTACTATCACAGGGTCCTGAAAAAAAACTATTGTGTATCTCTGCAGCAATTACTATAACTTTGTTGGGAGGATGTTACAAATTTCTTTGACCAATATCACTGACACTTTCTCCATCACAGAGTTATAGAACTCACCAAGTTTTCAGACTTTGATGAGACTTCTTTCAACACATAAACAGATGCCTATTGATGAAGGGTTTATGTTTGCCTTACCATCAGTGAAGAGAACACCTTCCTTGATCACATCAAAATGGTTATAACTGAGGCGTAGTCGTCTCGGACCTGTCACTTCCAGCTGGATAAAGTTGTTAAGGTGATCATAGATATAAAGAAGGAGGGCACGAGGGTTTGTTGTCCTGAAGCTTACAATAATGGTGGATTCTAGCATGGAGAGGTCATCACCGTTGTCAATCTCCAGAAATGATGTTATCGATCCGTTGAATGAGACGGCATCTTCATTTATATCTATAAAAAATTTATAAAGACAGTTAGATATAGCAAAATCTGCCTTAATGGCAACCTTTATATGATAATTACCTGTCTATAAAGGTCACCTTCATATAACAATGACCTGTCTGTAAAGGCCCCTTTCATATAATAATTACCTGTCTATAAAAGCCACATACTTCTGTCTGTAAAGGCCATTTGATTTGAGTCCCTGTTGCAATACCATCTATAATTATCAAATCTCTATACAAGTCCACTCACTTGAAAGTTACTGGAGAGAACTTTATAGACAGGTCTTGTATTACACAATTTTGGGAAATAAAACAAACTCGCCCAAAAACTGTTTTGCTACTTTTAAATAGTAAAGAAGTTCATACAATTTCTAATCTTGGTGTAAATTTCTTATGACAGTCTTTAACAATTAACTACCTTTTTGAAAAATGAATCCTCAATATGTGATAAGAGATAAGCCAGGGGAGACAACTCAACAATTTACGAATTTCCAAAAATAAAGAAACCCCCAAAAAGTCAAGCTGTAAAGTCTATTGTGGGGAGATAACTCACTCAGCAATTGTTTTACCTCTCGAAATTGAGGGAACCCTTGATAAGCCATGCAGAAAAGACTAGTCAGCAAATTTCTAAATTCCTGAAACTAAGGGAACACTTAGCTATACAGACAAGTTGATTCAGGGGAGACAACTCAACATTTTCCTCATTACAGATGTATAAAGGATGAACAAGGGGAAAACAACTCAACAAAAGCCACACTTCCTGAAAGTTTACTGATATTTCACACTCCTTCTACAGAGTTTACTTACTGATTTCACAGCTGTGACCCATGTGTGCCCATGAGTTAGAACATATACATTGGTAAGTACCCCAGCCTTCCACACATCTTGCTCCATTCTGACAGGGGTCGGTCCAACATGAGGCTGTACAGCCTGGCTTTACCTCAGGATAACTTAAAAAATTCATAAAGAAATACAGAAATGAAAAGAACACAGAATTGCTTTAAATACACACATTCTATGCCAGATGAAAGAGAAAATAGAAAAAAAATCTTTGAACATTTGCATTGATTTCATGATACAAAAGAATTGTCAAGTGCATGGCTGGATTCATTTAATAAAACATCTTTGAATACTAGGTTATCAACAAAGTGTTATAAAACAGGAGTTTGAAGTTTTTCTGAAATGTCATACAATGGATCTAAAGTTAACAATTCCTTATATCATACTTGAGGTCAGAGGTTATGTTTCATACATTGGGGTCAGAGGTTATTTGTCATTCAATGGGTCAATGATAAAAGATTATTTTTCCTGGGTTGACTTATCAAACCTTAGGTCAAAGGTGAGTTAGAATGGCTCTAGGGTCAGATGTTATGTAAAAATCTCAGGTCAGAGATTTTCTATCATACCTTGGGTCAGTGTCACTAGTGAGATCATAATGAACACCATTGTAGACCATGCCACGAACACATCCAACCAGTCCTGGTGTCTCCTCAAACATCTCCCTAGGGAAACAAAATATTCATCCAGAATCTATTAATGGAACATATGTATTCAAATCCCTAGACTGATAGTTAAACTAAAGCATTAGTTGTTTGACTTTGATATCACATGAAGCCATTTAGTGCCATTTTTTTTTACAATCACAATTAATTTTATATCAAATAATTTAACATGACCACATTATATTACTTACACACTAACTTTGACTTAATTTGCCAACTATAACCATTATTATCAGTACCCTGATCAGACCATAACTGAATTAGGATACCATACAATATAGGATTCGGTTTCTACAAAGGGCCATAACTCTGCATGTTACAATGGATGTGGCCAAGCAATGGTATGTTCCTTACCCAGGTAGTCCTCCTAGATACAACAGTCCGGAGAAGATGGGGTCATCTGATGTCCAGACCTCTGGTATTGTGACGATTTGTTGTTTTCTAGCTACACTACAGCGTATGTCATGCTGACTGCGTTCGACCCAAATCTGTTTCCATTCACCCGTGTTTAGAGGTTCATCCGTTTGAATATCCGACACAAACTCAACATTGTTTATCAAAAAGAAAAATCGCAAAGTCCGGGCTGGAAAGAAAAAAATTGTGTACTAAATATTTAAATGAATTTTATCTTGAAATTTATGTAAAAGGGATGACAAAATCTATTTTTCTTCCTGGTAAGAAGAACGCTCCTTGATTATGTTAGCTAATTGATAAGATATTCAATTTTCAGATAAAAGTTTGACTAATATATACTTACCAGAGAGAAGCTCTATAGTAAACATGTTGGAATTATTGAACTGTGGACTCTGGTGCAAGAGCAATGCAGTCTGCTGGTGAGTACGGAAACTAAATCGTAGGTCAAAAGACGTCCATGAAGGAAGAACGATATGGGCCATCTGCCCCGTAAATGTCACAGCATGGTCTAATCTGTTATCATCTATTGAGGTAAAAATTCTACTGTTATAGAAAATACTTCACGTGAGTAGTTCAAAACACAATGATTTTGAAAAAAAATACTTTAAAAAAAGATTTGAAAACAACAAACTATAAACTAAGGTGATCTTACATACTGAAAATCCTTTTTTACTTTTTGTTTAATTCCATTCACTTATCACATAAGTTCTACAGTACAATTAAATCCAGAGTATGCCTGTATTCTCCTCCTCTAATCAACCCTCCCTCCAAACACATACCACCTACTCATGGATACACTACTTCCACTCTACAATAACCAAGTACCTGGTACTTAAATATGTATTTCATATCTGTCTTCCTTCTCAGGTTTATACAACTAAATATCAATCTCCACAAAATCTTACTACTGTCCAACATTTCACTAAAAAAACAATGTATAGTAAACTGATATACAATGTATGTAGTTTTTAATCATTACTTTTTTAATCATTGTACTGCGATGACAATGACGACAATTACTATAATTAATGTTATATATAGCAGTACTTACTACTGCCCCAGCATCTGAGGGCTCCCAAAGTGATGTTTGCAGTTCCCTTTGAAAATCCACCTCTTTTATTCAATATTGTTAGCTCAGTGATGGGTAATTGTGTTTTGACAGAGTTATTCCCCTTATCAACTGCCACAGATGATCTTGCTGTAAAAAAAAAATGAAAATAAAGTTGAATTGAATTGAAATTGTTTCAAGAATGTTCACTTGAAGACAACATGAATAAATGAAGAAAACTTGTGAGATATTAAAACTAAGAATTTATTTTCTCAGGAATAGATTAACACTATATAAATTTGATAGAAACCTAATCAAATGGATTTTTATCAAATAATAGGGAATGATAGGAAAAAAGATAATTTCAAACATACTTAAAAGAAAAACCTATAAAAGGCATGAGCTGAAGTGAATATGAATGAACATAGGATTATTTCAGTTGAATGAGAGCTCTTTTGTATGAGGACATTTTTGCTAGCAATTTTTTCAAAGAAAACAAAATTTTTGGAACTGTAAAAATAATAATTCTTTTTTTTTAATACAAGCTATCTTGTATCTCTTCAAAATAAGAAACATGTTTTTTTTTTTTTTAATTTTCTTTTGAGTTCTGCATTTGACACCAGCTGATGTCAATTTCTGACATCACATCAAAGTCTGTGATGTTAACTTTGTAGATATGTTTGAGACGGTCATCCCAAGGAAAACACAGTATACTGGACACTTGTATCAGATCAGGACTACAGAAATGGTAGATATAAAATGTTTTCCATCACAAAAATCTCTTGCTGTTCAAAGGAACTACCATCCAGTGCTATTACGATGTCCTGTAATAAGCACGTCCCCTGATTTTGAGTTGGAGGTAATGAGTTTTTGCAGGATATGCAAAAATGCCAATTTTTATACATTCTTTGATATTTTTTACTATCAGTAACATAATTTTCTGCTTCTGTTTACAAAATTTGATTTGATGAATTAGTGTAATAGAAAATACAGACAAAGAGATCATTATAAATACAAAACGTTGTCATGGTTACCTCTGTCACACATGCAGCCATTGGCTGGACACTGGTTGCCGTAGGAACAAGCACAGTGTCCGGGTGTTGCCGTACCGATTGATTCCACACCCTGACCACTAGCTGCTCTGAAGAAAGTCAAGTCTCCAAGCCTGTAGAAAAAGGATTTTTATAACAGCTGTTAGCTTTATTTGTGATACCATGTTTAACGATCAATACTAGAATTAAATTAACCATCTTTGGGAAAGAACTAGAAAATGTCTGGATGACATGAATGCCATCGTTCTTATTTCTGAAAATATCATTATTCGATGAATTTGAATAAGTTTTGAAATATGAACTTTGGCCTTTAGACCTTCACCAATTACCACTTTAATATAATATGATAAAGTGTAGAATTTGATGTTATGATCTGTAGATAGGTCCTCAGGACATGACAGGACAACAGGACAGATGGTCATGGATGATAACATGTAACTAAGGACACAACAGGACAACAGGACAGATGGTCATGGATGAAAACATTTAAACATCTCCAGATCAACAAGTAGAGTATAAAAAAGCATAGTTACAGCTATCCTGATATCAGCTATGCTGACCTGATTGTAGTATGGTAGTATGTATACTGACCTGATAGGAGCACGGTAACAGCTATACTCTATATACTGTTGACATTCAGCAGACATCTTGGTCAGCTGCAGAAGGACTTCATGATTCATTTCCCTGTGGAATGGTAAAATGGAATATCATGAGGGGTTCATTTCAAGCGTGACCTTTGACCCTTTAACCTTGATTGATGACTACCAAAATCTAGTCAGATGCAGACAATTTGTTACTATGGCGTGAACTTATAAAATCTGAGAGGCATGTTGTTTATCTAATGATAATATCTACATGTGTACAAAGAGACATCTATCCTGTTTTAATTAGGTAGAAGACGGTTAAAATTTACAAAGTGACATATCATTGTTGTCTTTATGACCCTGAAAACAAAAAAACTGGATTCCATTCAACATGCAAGGCATTCTAAATGTATTATCTGATTACAGGTGGTTTCTTAATTCAAGTGAACAATTATATCTTAATATAAATTTTTTGTAATTGTCTTTACGCAACTGTATCAACTGTTGATATTGAGTCTCTAGTGAATGTGAAGAACGGACATATATTAGAGTGAAAGCGCTTATGACCTTTGACCTTGGAGCAGCTATGAAGTTTTCGTATAAACAATTCCAATGTATTTATACCTGTACGTTAACACTTTTTTGAGTTCTCCCAGTTCAGGGTCTCGTATGGTTGTTTCTGGGGCAAGATTGTGTTCTACTACAGTCACTCCTGTGATGTCAGGGCCTCCTTCAGGGTTAACGGTCCTATGACCCATTTGGCAATGGGCATGATGGGGCTCCATTGGTCCCTCGCCATCAACATCCAGGAGGTAAACACCTGATTCTGTGTACCCAGCCTGGTAGTATTCATCACATGTCTGCTTGTACCGTGCTGTTAACAATACATTATGGTCTGTTAAACTCTTTATAATACTCATGATCACATCAACTCTTAAGTCTTTACTTTTTAGAAAAGAATCTTTCTTTATTTTTTTTTTTTTTCAATTCTAAATCTTTGATTAAAATGATCATATGAAGCACTGATGTTGTTATTGATGAAGTAAATAACTTCAATATTTTACAGAAATATCTGACATAATATCTATTACTGTGATGTTGAATAATATCTCACCAAAAATGGAAGTCATTTTTAAAAAGAAATAATTTTCCAAATTTTATTGTACATCAATAGCTTTCACTGTGAGGGGCTTCGATTTTAAACAGTGTGATAACTGACTTACGGAAATGACAGGTTTTTCCGGAGTAAGACGTAGCCTCACAGTTGCATGAAATACCATCCCAGTCCGCCAAACACTGACCGCCATGTTGACAAGGGGGACCATAGCGACAATGATCAACTAGATTACAACCGTCCAAAAACACACCATCCACAACATCACGATTGTCCATCAATTTAATTGGGTCAATGGTCTCATTCTGGAGTTTTAGGTTTCGAATACAACCAACAAATCCTATGTTTTCTAAAATGCAAATTCAAAATTGTTTCAATAGAACTACAACTGAACTTACCTCAGTATAGAAACCAGCAATAAATTTTATCAGGTCACCTGACCAGGACATCCTAATAATTATTATAATACTAGACCTACATATGTATGTTTACCTGTAAATAAAGATTTAATTACCTGTGTAGACTTTAGGGACAAAACCAACAATGATTGCACCGCTGACGTAGATAGGCTCCCCAACACCGTCCAGGACGACTGATCGACTTCCAATACGAACTTTGGCCGTACTGAAATGAATTGTTCATATTTTGATGTAAACTCTTAAAATCAAAAATTAATCAACAACGTTAAACATCCTTGCTAAAAAAGTTAGGACACAAATCAACAATCAACCATGTACTTTACTGGAGCTTCATAGCACAAATTACAAAAATCTAAAAAAGATATTTTAGGTATTGTTTCAGGTACAACAATTGATCCACAACAATCTGACAATAAGCCCATGCTTAAATTCTTGATCAATTTGGCTACATCGATTTTTGCAGTATAGCATCAATGACTACCCCTTCCATCTCAATCATTAATATGAACTAAAACTAACTCTGACTACATTCCAAACTCAAAAACGAAAAGCCAAATCTCAATTTTTTAAAGGACAAAAATATTCTATCCATAAAAAGTATAACTGTTTTGATTTTCTTCACCTCTAATAAGAACTAATATTAAAGATTTTCTCCACCTCTAATAAATACTTTACTTAAAGATTTTCTCCACTTCTAATAAGAACTTTACTTAAAGATTTTCTTCACCTCTAATAAGAACTTTACATAAAGATTTTCTTCACTTCTAATAAGAACTAATATTAAACATTTTCTCCACCTCTAATAAATACTTTACTTAAAGATTTTCTTCACTTCTAATAAGAACTTTACTTAAAGATTTTCTCCACCTCTAATAAGAACTTTACATAAAGATTTTCTTCACTTCTAATAAGAACTTTACATAAAGATTTTCTTCACTTCTAATAAGAACTTTACATAAAGATTTTCTTCACTTCTAATAAGAACTTTACATAAAGATTTTCTTCATCTCTAATAAATACTTTACATAAAGATTTTCTTCACTTCTAATAAGAACTTTACATAAAGATTTTCTTCACTTCTAATAAGAACTTTACATAAAGATTTTCTTCATTCATCTAATAAGAACTAATAAATACTTTACATAAAGATTTTCTTCATCTTCTAATAAGAACTTTACTTAAAGATTTTCTTCACTTCTAATAAGAACTGTACTTAAAGATTTTCTTCACTTCTAATAAGAACTTTACATAAAGATTTTCTTCACCTCTAATAAATACTTTACATAAAGATTTTCTTCACTTCTAATAAGAACTTTACATAAAGATTTTCTTCACTTCTAATAAGAACTTTACATAAAGATTTTCTTCACCTCTAATAAATACTTTACATAAAGATTTTCTTCACTTCTAATAAGAACTTTACTTAAAGATTTTCTTCACTTCTAATAAGAACTGTACTTAAAGATTTTCTTCTCCTCTAATAAGAACTAATACTTAAAGATTTTCTTCACCTCTAATAAATACTTTACTTAAAGATTTTCTTCACTTCTAATAAGAACTATACTTAAAGATTTTCTTCACTTCTTATAAGAACTGTTCTTAAAGATTTTCTTCTCCTCTAATAAGAACTATACTTAGAGATAGAGTTGTATACCTACCCGGCCTTAAACTCTAAACGCAATGTATGCCACCTGTTGTTATTGACAACCATTGCCACAGAGGTGTTCCTTGTGTGACTTCCATTGCTAAGAGATGAGACATAATGTAAAAGGGGTTGTCCATTTCGCACCCAAACCTGAAAAATCCGAATCACATATTATTATCACTCGTACTAGTTAAATCCACATTTAAACCCCCTATTCCTGTAAAACCAATTTGCCCCCTCACACCCCCTATCACTATTTCTGTAAAATCAATATTTCAACCCTCTGTTCCAGTTGAATTGACATTTCAACTCCCTACTGCTGTAAAATTGACATTTCAACTCCCTATTGCTGTAGAATTGACATTTCAACCCCTTATTGCTGTAAAATCAACATTTCATTCTTCTATTGCTGTAAAATCAACATTTCAACCCCTTATTGCTGTAAAATTGACATTTCAACATTTCATTCTTCTATTGCTGTAAAATCAACATATCAACCCCTTATTCCTGTAAAATCAACATTTCAACCTCCTGTTGCTGTAAAATCAACATTCCTTTTATCCATAGCAGTGATATATCATTGATACTAAAGTTTATTGTTACCACTAAGATCATTCACACTTTTGATACTACTACAACTAAACCCCAGTATAGGTGATTACCTCCAAGTTGCCTGTATCTACGTTGCCTGGTGAGAGTAGGTTGAAGTATAGAAGCACAGCATCCTGTCGAACAGTTCGGAACTCTAACTCAACAGTAAGGTCCTTTCCTCCATATCCATCAAACAGTAACATTGTGCCCGATTTTGGGAAGGTCATAGGGATGTCCTTGACCTTGTGACAGCCCTGCTGCGGCATGATTCCTCCTTTGAGTTGGGTGGCAGGGTCATCTCTCACAAGACGATGCAAGACTGATATTTCATTGACATAAACATTTTTGAGACATCCCACAAAGTTTTGTGTAACCTGCAGCCCTGCACAAACAAAGAATAGATTTTGCTTAGATCCGAAATATTTCAGTTATCTAAAAAAAAAAAAGGACAAACTAGTAAGAACATAACTTTCTAAAATATTACAGATAACTGCTACAATTAGTTATCATTATTTCATCCACAACCCAAAACATAATGAAATCTTATAATTATGCTACAGGCACATTATTACCAATATAAACAGGATTTGAAATTCAAGTTTGCATAATGAAAAATATAACTATACAAGATGTTCAAACAAAAAATCTTCAGCTTAACCTAAACTTGCTAGTTTATAATTTAAACAACTAAAGAAAAAAATTGTCATTATGTTCTTTTTTACAATTTTTACACTTTTCGTTTTTTTCACAATCTCTGATGTATAGTAAAACCTTAAATAATAAATATATTATAAGCTCTTCATAGGCAGTATTAAAAAGAGACATTGATTTTATGTTACTAAGAACAGAAATAAACAACTAATGTCACTTTCTTTATTTTGTTGAAGAGTTGAAAAAAAAGACAACTGTTTAACATGGACAAAATTCATGATATTTTTACATCAATTTAATTAATTTAATGCTGATCATTGATATTGTAACTAACATGAAAAACATATCTACCACAAAAGTTTTGAAAAAATAAGTTGCATATACACTCTAAGGGAAGTAACTCCAGCATGCTTACCTTGTGTTGTAACAAAGTTGTCTCCCCCTCCAAAGTATATCTGTGGGTCAAAGCTCAGATGGAAGTTTAGTGGGTCAAGTGAGTGTCTGTGTGACATACCGTCCAGAAGGAAATTGACCTCCTGTTGGTTGTGGACAATGGTCAGATTGTGCCATCTAAATTTAACAAAGACAAAGATAATGAACATCTTTCATATTTTTTCATTCAAGAATATTTTTTTGTGGCATTTTTTTTTCCATATAAGAATTTTTCCCCTTATTTACCAGTGTTTATAACAGGGGAAAAGTCCAACCATATAATTTCAACTTCAATCTTGTAATAAATTAAATTGCTATTTATAGATAAATACTTCATGCAGCATATTACAGTATATCAGCATGTCGTGTTAAAGTGAATATCATTTATATATAGTAATACTTACAATCTGAATGCTATTTTACCCAGAAATCTCCTTAAATTAAACTTTTGATAAATTACAGTCCTAAAGCAACTTCAATAAAAAGTCATCTTTTTGTAAAAGCTACAAATTTCAAAAAACAGCTTTGGCAGTATAACGAAAAAAAATTTATGAAAGAAGAATTTTCGGGGACTTCTAGATATTATCAGAATAAGTGAAGTGACAAATAACAGAAGAGGAATTATACAGAAGTTTTAATTTCAACTGCCAATCAATGATGTAAAACTTGTAAGTGGATCATTAATATCTACATTCTAATTAATTTGCTATGTCAGATTTTAAAAAAAATTGAAACTATTTGACCACAAGAATATCATCCAAAAAATTTGTAATTGAATATGAAGCCTTAGATAAAGATTTATTTCAATGATTACTGACTGACTGTGACATATGTCATGAATTGACTGCCACCTTAAACAACATCCTGACCTCAAAATGTCAATCATGTTCAGCCTCACTGAGTCATTTATAATGTAATTGAAACCACTACAATGACACACATTTCAGGAAAAATTACAAAAATGTCACCGAAAAATACAAAAATGTTTACGAATGAATATGTTGTAGTTTTTGCTGTCATGAATACAAATATGGATATATATCATGTGTCTGGTGTGTTCGGTAAAACACAAATATCTATTTCACTGACTCTACAACTTATTTACAAAACTTGATCATAACCATGCGAGAGGAAATTCTGTACTTTCACCGGATTTCACACTTTCACAACTAGGGTGTAAATAACAAGAGATTTAATGATGTAATAGGTGAAATGTACATGATACGTGTACCTCGGTAAGAATTTAACACTTCAATCGAAGAAAATAAAAAGTTGGGAGTCCAGGGCAATAATATAAGACTGGTTGAATGTGTTCTCCTATAGAGTAGCCTGTCAGAAGTTCAATACAAGCACATGAGTGTTACACCTTGCTTGTTTGAAAGATTTGGTATCACATCATTTCTTATTGAACTGAAAGTAATACAAACGCTACTTAATCACAACAAAAATATTTGTCAAGGTATTTCTATAAACTGTAAAATCATGTATTTCTGTGCGGGGTTTATTTTCACTTAATTTGCAAGTACTCTAAATCTAGGAATTTATATGTCCACAAAATGATGAGCAGATGTTGACTTGGATTATAGAACTTGTGGATTGAGTGAGGAAGATTTATCAGCAAAATCAAGTGCTAACAACAATGGTTGTTTTCAGAAAACCACAAAATTTTAGCACCACGAAAATACATGATTTTACAGCATGTTTGGTTTTGACAAGATTACAGTATATTTGATAAATGTTAAAATCTAAAAAACAGATCAAAATCATTCAATGCAACAATACATGTAAACCTTCATTCCGAACATGTTTAGTGGCTAACTTTATCACTAGCAGTAAAGAACATCATTGATATTAATAAAATGCAGAAATGTTGAACTGTTCTATGTTACAGACCAGACATTAGTGTAATAGGAGCTTAAAATCACTGCCTTATATAGTTGACTGTATGAAATCTCTATTGAAGTCCATCAGGGTAACAAATAATCTCAGAGAATAGATAGCTTTATCACAGGATAATGATTTCACATATTTGTCTGCATTTTCCCTGAAATTGCAGTAGATCTGGGTGGACTTATTACCAGACATGGGATTATTATTGGATAACAGGGTAAAAACAATGCATTCCATATCACACTTAAGTCAAATGTTCTTCTTTCAAAACAAACATGCTCTTAGTATAGAATATGTCCATATAATTCTCTGTTAAAAGTCGTGCACATATCACTAGCTATTTTCTTACACGTATTATTCTCTCATACTTGTAGTTATTCTCTCATACTCGCAGTTATTCTCTCATACTCATAGTTATTCTCCCATACTCATATTCTCTCATACTCATATTCTCTCATACTCATAGTTATTCTCTCATACTTGTAGTTCTTCTCTCTCTCATACTCATAGTCTCTCATACAGTTATTCTCTCATACACATAGTTATTCTCTCATACTCATATTCTCTCATACTCATATTCTCTCATACCCACAGTTATTCTCTCTTGTAGTTATTCTCTCATATTACTCTCACATAGTCTCATACTCATATTCTCTCATACACATAGTTATTCTCTCATACACATAGTTATTCTCTCCTACCCATAGTTATTCTCTCCTACCCATAGTTATTCTCTCATACTCATAGTTATTCTCTCATACTCATATTCTCTCATACCCACAGTTATTCTCTTATACTTGTAGTTATTCTCTCATACTCGCAGTTATTCTCTCATACTCATAGTTATTCTCCCATACTCATATTCTCTCATACTCATATTCTCTCATACCCACAGTTATTCTCTTATACTTGTAGTTATTCTCTCATACTTGCAGTTATTCTCTCATACTCATAGTTATTCTCCCATACTCATATTCTCTCATACTCATATTCTCTCATACTCATAGTTATTCTCTCATACTTGTAGTTATTCTCTCATACTCGCAGTTATTCTCTCATACACATAGTTATTCTCCCATACTCATATTCTCTCATACTCATATTCTCTCATACCCACAGTTATTCTCTTATACTTGTAGTTATTCTCTCATACTCGCAGTTATTCTCTCATACTCATAGTTATTCTCCCATACTCATATTCTCTCATACTCATATTCTCTCATACCCACAGTTATTCTCTCATACACATAGTTATTCTCTCATACACATAGTTATTCTCTCCTACCCATAGTTATTCTCTCCTACACATAGTTATTCTCTCATGTGATCTTGAACCTCAGCCTATCAAATCATTATGCGAAAACATAATTAAGACTTCATCAAAAGCCATAATTATGTGAGATTATAAAGTAAACAGAATTCAAAGTCTCTTGTCTGCAGCTATAACTTTTTGTATGATCAATTTTTTTCTACTTTATTTCAAAGATCAATGATGAACCGAATTCAGTTCTTTAGAATGGATACATCTGTCTAATATTATATGTACAGTAAAATAACTTTCTTTCACAAGCAATTTAAGCAAGTGTTACAAATATATGCTGATTTTCCTGAAACACAAATAGTTTTGGAAAAGAACACTCAATTTTATGAGTTTTCAATAACATCTTTCCCCTTCTGCAATTCAAAAAAGTTGTTTGAAAATTCCATAACAAAAACTTCTATGTTGGAAAGAACATGTAGGTTAAAAACAAACAAAACCTGATATACAAAGATTCAAAATAACATTTTAATGGCATTTGAAGTCTCTTGCAGATAAACAGCATGCCTTCAGGTTTTTTCTGAAATAGATTTTCTGAGGTCCATCTGTCAAGGAAAGAGACTTGGAAGCAAATCTCTCACACAATAAACTTTAATGTTTTTACAACAAATGTAAAACAAGTCATATCAGCTTGTACCAAACACTCTTATTGGTCTGGATGGAAGCAGTGAAATACGAGGGCTCTTAAATCAGGTGAATTGCTCGTTGCTCAGGTGAAAGATGAGTGCCCAACCATTGCACCACCAGATCAAGCAGATACTGTCTTCAGCAATGACAAAGGACCAGCGTTATTTCGTTCTCTGTTCTCACGAAAGAGAGGAAATAGACCTTCATGCCACTATTTAAACACAGCATTCAACACTGAGCAGGGTCTGAAGTTGCTCTCCTTTTATATATATATGTTTCTCTCTGTCTCCCTCTCTCTCTTTCCTTCTCTATCTTTCTCTCTCTGTCTTTCTATCTCTCTCTCTTTCTCTGACAATATCATGCTATTAATATATGGATATTCAAGTTCATCAAGGTGCACTGTCAGTTCGCCTTATTAGAGTATTCAACACCTGTTACAAAATCTACATACATGTCAATATAGGATATATATAGTACACAGTAAAGGGTGTGGTATATGGTATTTCAGTTAACATGTGCATTGTATCTTTTTTTAACTTTTGAAAAATAACTAACTGGAGTGAAAGAAATACTATATAATAATGACTAGTTTGTGTGGCTTGTTTCTACCACAGTAAAAAAAACCTATTTCTAGAATTGATTCAACTGTTCTCTACCAAGATGTGATTTGCTTATAAATTCTGTAATGAGACATCTGACCTGTAGTGAAATGCTGTTTATTAATATGCGGAACTAACAATTTTAGAAATGTGTAGAAATATTACAATTCATTACAAATCACAACATGTAATAAATGAGATTGTTACTTTAAAGCAATAAATCGACAGAAATCCATACGAAAAACTAAAAACAATCATGAACTAATTACTGCACCTTTAAATTGCCCTGCAGTCAAAGGTCAACTTCTCAACTAATCAAAAGGCTGGAAGGTCATATACCACAAGTGGTGTACATGTATATATCATATATTTATCCAAATGTCAGCATGTTTACACAACAATCTAAGAGTGGAATAACAAAATGTATTGTGATACAAAAATACATCAGATGACAGTTACCAAATGCAGTTAAAAAAAACCCCAAAAACTTGTGCATGGCCAGGTGTACAATCTCAAACTTGAGTTTAAATCACATTTGATGGAATTTTTTTCATATACATAGCTTTCCTAATTATCTTTCCAAGAACCTTCATAACCATGAAAATCTTCCTCCCACTCCCAACCATTTCTCTGTACCACCATCCAGAGCCTATCGTTGAAATATGAAAATGTACATGTAGATTACCAAATCCCTGGCTATGACAAAGATCACCATTGAAAGCTGTTTTTGAGTGATATATTTGTTGACACCAAAACATAACTCCAAGAATAAAATGAAGCCAACAAAGTAAAGCAAAAATCAGAAATGTCCCAAGCAACGACTTTGTAGCCCTGACAACCACGAAACCAATATCAAGATGAATTAAGATTACACATAAAATGTATGAAAGAATGGCATTCTAAACTAGAGAATAAAGAATTATATGTTGTCTTCAGAAACAGGAAAGAAAATCAGCAAATAATATTGAGAGTTTGATTGATATATACTTTTCAATGATTATATAAAAGCAAGGAGGATGCATTCAACAGGTAAAAGATATATGTGAAGCTGAAACAAATATTTCATCAAAAACATCAACAAACGCATGAGCACATGTAGCAAGATTCCAGTTGCCATGACGAATGAAAGCGGTGATGGTTTTGGGAAGACAACCCCTCTAACCATACATTCTATCAGTACAGTCCTGCCTCTCACACTTACCCTTTCAACCTCCTAATGATGGCCGCGTGAAAATGAGATGAAATGATCAACATGAGTGAAAAAAAACATTAAAACAAGAAAATTCAAAACAAATCATGACCGTGCCATTTGAAAAATGAACAGGTTTGGAGAGTAACATTTAACAAAACTCCAGTTTGAACTTTAGGAGAGTGTGTGTAAACATTTTGTGGAAAATCTTCAAACACAGCATTTAAATGTTGTTGAAAAAAAAGTATAAAAAAATCAACAAAAACTGCAGAACTAGAATTCTGTTAAATTACATTAAATTTTCAGCTCACTTTTACACAGTGGATTCACTCTATGTCAAACACTTTTGGGACCAAATACAATATCATCAGTTCATTTCACCATGCCAAAATTTTGCAATTTACTGTAAAATCCAGAATTTTTGGTTCCACTTATGTCATATCTTTACCATTGAAAAGCAGGTACTAATATATATATAATCCTTCCTGAATAGTTTTGAGTTGGATCCAAAACGGAGGTTTTCTCGAATTTTAATCATCTCAGTCACATGACTTAATTTTGTTAGCCCTAGACATTTCCAGACTATGCAATTGGTAGTAAGTAGTAGGGGAATTTAAAGTGTCTATGTATTATTATTCTGCTGTGAATAAACACTAAAATGATGGAAATAAAAAGAATAGATGCCATCAGATAACAAAACTAAGTTTCTTTTATTTCAGACCCTGAATATTCCAATGTTGAACTAATAATTATTTGGCCAAAATGTCAGATTTCTGGATTAGAGAGAGGAAGGTATAGAGAGGTTCCACTGTACTGAATTTTGTATCCACATACAAAAAATCCAGACTTCTTTAAAAAGCTACAGAAATCAAATAAACAATATGAAACCTTAGAATTTGATGTTAATTTCTGACCACTAGCACAGATAAAACTGAAACAGAACAGGTTTATTGGTATGTAAGTAATTTTGCCACAAAGTTCTTGTTAATACAGTGTTTTGATTTTCACACTAAATTCATTATTGCGATAAGATATAAAATATTCAATGAAAACAAAAATTTCAAAAATCAAATTCACATGCATAATGACCACACTTTAAGGAGGGTGTTTAAGTTAAATATGCCATAATTTTTCTTTTCTAAAATGAAGAAGTGTGCATCAAAATCGTAGTAGTATTGAATATGGGTTAAAAAAAGTTGAAAATTCCAAAATAGAAAATAAAAAAAAAGACTATGATCAATTGTGTTCATCAAATATGCAAATGAGACTGCTGTTTATAATCATTGATCACATCCACGCCTCGGTCTCGTTTCTCTCCTTCTCATAACTGTAAATTATTTTTTTCTTTGTGTCAGATAATTTTTTGTACCAGGTACATTTAGATGCATAAATTTCAAATTTCCACAAATTGAAATGTTTTTTAATCCAACATCCACCATCCAATAAATACTGACAAAGATTGAATTTACAACACATGATTACTTCACCTCTGATCATCAACACCGATTCCCATCCTTTCCTGTATGACGTCTTCACCGAACGCCATAGAGACTGTAACAGTACCTTCATGGACAGAGGCAATCAAATGACTGTTGTATGGAGCCCCACCTACTGCGTAAATTAACACTCCAGACCCTCGGTCAGACTGTAAACAGAAGTTGCAGAGTCTAAAATATAAAACACTGAACAAATGACTGGACTGGACATACAAAGCAATTTTGCAAAATCTCTTTGACAACATTTTTCATCAAAAGTTTGGCACCTTTAAGACAAGGCCTACCTTGAATTGGAGACTGATACGAGTATTATCCATCAACATCTTGTCTTTAGGCCGCTGGTAAAGTTGATATGTGATCCACTCATATCCCCGCAATGTCACCACAGTCGGTTCTGTAACACAAAAAAATTCATTAAATGGGTTATTTGTGACATCAACAGTCATGGTTATTTTGACTTGTGGTCTCCTTTAAGAAGCTGGTAACTATGTCACTGAACAACACATGGGAGGCCAGCATCACATGCCATTCAAGGAAAGTAATAAGGGGTCAAGTGTCCTGCCCATCGACATAGATGATTGTCTGTTTTTCCAGCTTCTTCATAGTACCTTTATCACAAGCCACCCTGAGTAAGGATCATCGCACCACACAAACAAAAACAATTCCATTGATCTACTGACAACACTATTGTTACTATCATAGAAAAAAGGAGATTCCAAAAAATATCAAAAATCAACAGATTCTGGTTAAAACAAGACAAAAATTAATAAATAAAACGAAATAAATAAATAAAATGCATCTTTCTGCAAGATAAGAAATAAACAACCACATTTGAACTCTTTTAATTGGTTTTTGCCGATATGATCAACATATTGTAAGACTTACTGGTGTCGTGACAGTACTGGCCTTCGTTGTCAGAGCCAAAGCAGTCACAGTGCATGTTGTTGTACTGGTTGATACAGCGCGTACCTTTCACACACAAATTATTGGTAACACACAAATCTATACAACCAGCCTTTACTCTGTGGGTCTTTTCTGGTCTCACTTCCTCTCCCTTGAACACAAGATCCCGCAGACATCCTACGAACTGGTCAAGATCTGCGCCATCTAAAATCAAAGTAAACACTCAGTATAGGAAATGGTCAAGTGAAGAATGTGAATCCCTAGACAACATCTACTTCAGGGGATTCAATGGCAAATAAAAATGACAAGAAAATAATGATATGTTCATTATCTGATTTTAAACTGATAACTGTTGAAATTTGAACAAAATATGAACAAAAAATGAATATATAATGATTATTGAGAAAATACAAGAATAAAACCAGGTGTTCCAGAAGGATAAACATCTTCTGCTCCATCAAAATCACCCCATGTCAATCTTGGTCAATGTCCTAATAATTAGTTCTCGGGATGATCAGGTTTATAATAAAGATACCACCAGGCTCACTAACAAGCAACAAACACATCTAAATTCCAATTGCAAAAGAATAGAATTTATCTCAATGATGTCATAAATACAAACATTAAACTTTTCTACCTATTTAGGTTTATTGATATACCAATACTTAAATATTGCCTAAAATCCCTGTGAATGGAAGATCTATGATATATTTCATGGAAAACACAAGTTTTACACCTGGGTGAAAGCTAAGCACAAAAGTTTCTATCAGACGAAGAAATAGCATGGGAAGAAAAATGAATGAGCTCACAAGTTATTACTTATATACTGCATAGAATTAATTGTGTGAACAAAAGATGCTAAAATGTACCTGGTATATCTCAATTTTTTGTTGTTTTATTTTTCCCATGTTTTACAACTAGCTACAGAACATCCAAAATACAATTCTTATTCCAAGTGCAATATTTTCCCGAAACTGATATACGACCCATTGACAGGAAATATTGTAAACAGATGAATCTAATTGTGATAAGTGTTGACCACTTATGAATGAATGCTGTGCCTTCTGTCAGGTGGTTCCCAGCCCAACATTCAGGAATAAAGCTGTAGAAGACTTGACTTGTTTTTCAACTTCAGTTGCCAAAGTGGCTCAAGAGGATCTGTTCTGAAGTTTTTCTCCATTGCCAAGATGGATCAAGATATTCATATCAGAGTTGAATTGGGTTCACTTCCGATAATATTATATAGCATCCTAATATCTTAACATTCACAATATCAGGGGTAAATGTTTGGATATAAATTCTGAATGTAATTAATTATGTTTTGAAACTGATCTCCAGGAGAGAGAAACTCATCCTCACATTCTATGTCAATTTCAGACACTGGATGTTAATATTGATTACTGACAGTGAACAGAATTTGTGAAACTACCTCCTTCTCCTATAAGGGTCAGCTTAAAGTACATTTACACAGCAGGGTATTATCTTTTTTCTTCTCAGAACTTCTCAGTGCCTTAATGAAAACATTTCTATAGGATTATTGAGAAAAAAAAGAAATCCCCAAGTTTAAGCATGGCTATTTCTTAAATGTGTTTCAGAAAATATTGACAATTTTTAGTTTGTTTCATAAGCATATTCTTTTTCGTTCTTTCAAATGTGTGACCATTTCTGTATTAACGCACTGGTGAGAATTTAAACTGATCAAAACCTAAAATTGAATGTGATAAACTCAAAGTGCTATGAACTATGTACATGTAATAGATAGACTTTGTGACCTCTGTTTTGGGCTTATAAAATTTTTCATTTCAAGAATATAAAAATTGATCGAGCCATCCTCTCTCCCTCATCCCGTACCATAAAACTTATATACCAATTTCAAATTTCAGGATGAATTCTTAATTCGACATTGCTTTTATCAAATTGTTATCTTATAATATCGAAGTTGCAGAAACAGAAGCTGGTAGCTTTCAAAACAGATGATAAGATAGGGCACAGATATTGATTAACTAAGACATAGTAATTAATTTGCTACCATATATGGTATGGCTGGCAATGCAAGTGAGGGTTGATATCATAGCTAGTAAAGCCTTATGGTATGACACGACATTGAAATGGAGGTACATATTGTCATATATCATATGACTTCGACATGAGATTAAGGGCCATCCATGTTTATAGCAAATTTTTTCAATATATGACATCACTTCAGAAATAAATAGATACACATTGCAATATCACATTTTCAGTAGCATATTCTGAGAGCTAGCTGCCATTTCATATATTACGACACAGAAACATAATTCAATCTTTGGTCAGAAGTTCACCATTGTAAAACTACAGGCAAGAACTGGGGGTCATTAAGTGCTTTCTGCCATATTGGTTGACCACAAGTATATCCTGTTCTGCAGTAGGTCCAGGACCCACAGCTGACAAACATATATTACTTTTAATTCTAACTCAAAGTCAGGAGGTGGGCTTATTACAGGACAATGAAACAGCACTAGCTTGGTTTGTATTTTTACCATACAGCAACATTCTAAATATGCTTATAACAATGCAGGGATGGTGTTATTGCCAAAAACATACTGTCAGGTCAGGGTCACGGCAACATGTGTACTGCAATCACTATTACAGAGAAATATACTTACTTCCATATCGTATGACTGGTGACAGGAGATCGGGGTCCAGGAAGTCCGAAGGTTTTATCCATGTAAACGCCCGTACACGCTCATTATGGATGACTCCATCCATGGTCACTTTAAGATGACCAGAGGATGTGTCAAGAGAGGCTTTGACCTCATGCCACTGGTCGTCATGGTATTCTGCAAAACAAAGAAAAGTATGTTAGCTTTCGATAATCAGGATTACTTAATATAAATAAGTATCAATAATATGATAATGCAAAGATTGTGGCATTGAAATGTCCTCATATGGAATTTATAGTGAATATAAATGACATGGGTTTTGCAGGAAAACATGCATATTGAGTAATAATTTTGCCTGCAAAAGCCTTTCACACAATTATCATGAATATAAAAGCTAAATACAGATTTTTTCAATATGAAAAACCTGAAAATTAATGTAAAGTGATTTTGGAAATCATTCAGAGCAGGATAGATAGTATCAAGATTCGTCTTAAGTCTAAACTTGCTTCTGTCAAATTATTGGAATTACTAAAGTCCTGCCACCATCCTCATACTCATATCAAATGAATTTTATTCAAATTAATCTTAAACCATACTTAAAAATTTTGTGACTAACAGATAATTATTTCCATTCCAACAGACAAATTAATCTAGATGAGATTTCTAATCCTTGAGTCATACGTTTAATTTCACGAGAAACATGTCCCTATCGATTGAACTAAAAGTGTAACTAGATGCTTGGGAATTAAAACTTAATGTATTCTGACATTCTGCCTCATCTATAACTTGTTTGCAATAACATTACACATACATCAATGTGAGTCTTAAAGTTTGATTTTTTTAATTCTTTAAATCAACCTTGTAGATATTTAATAGTTGTCATGATAAAGGTTTTATAAGAGTAGAAATGAGAAAAGGTAATCAAGTTTTAATAACTCTTAAAAACTAACTCCCGTTTGGACCCTCAAAATAGATTAAATCTACTTTTGATCGAAAACCAAGAATTTCTCTCACCAAGTGTAAAATTTTATGTTACAAAATAATATGGTGTTATTTGAAACAAAATTTGATGAGAGGGAGGACGTGTTTATTTACCAGTATAAACTTTGTTTATATCTTGGACAGACAGTCACACAAGTTATGAATATGCATTTCCACAAATAAAAAAGGCCTATGGGAATAAGATTAAATGTGTAAACTTGATTACTGAAAACTGTTTACATTTGTAGCCCGAGTCCAATGTGAAAAAAGATACAATGGCTCCACATTGAAGTTGTATTATTTTTATTGACAAATGAGTACTTTCATTAATTATTCAATGATCTGGTGCATCTGAAAGCTTTGTTCCTATACCTGATGGCAAGACTCATAGTACCCTGACATCTGTAAACGTACAGGTAATTGCTTATGATGATGTCTGGAGTTTAGTCACATAATAATGAAAGATGGAGAGACAGTCAAGTTATAAAATTATCACACGGAAAAAGCCATATGGCACCTCTGAAGATAATGAAATATTTAATATCAACTGGTTTTCTTTTCGATCTTTATGTCATTTGATGTTGCAGTTGGGAAACCTATAGACTTTTGTTCTTGAAATTACATAGCAAGCCTGGGAGACTTAACACATCATAAACAGTGCAGGAAAATCTAAAAACCATCCAACGCAGAAGAATTACGACAGCTCAGGCCCTGAATCTAACAAACCCTTTTATATCATATCCGTATTTCCAATGGAATATCATCCATTGCTACAAAAAGATATTAAAATGTATGTATCATAAATTTCTAGTTTATTTGAAATTGACGTTTCATGCATCAAGAGCGATGTTTCAACCTGGAAACACTCAATACAACAGATGCTTTTTCTACTAATAGCTAAACGTAGTATATACATACATAAATACATGTGGATTTACAAGAAATGTTCTAAAAATCAATTTATTAAGCAAGTTTATGGTTAAGTGGACACCCCAGGCTTATGTTAACACTTGGAGAAGGAACTGGAGCAATGAATGAATGTATATGTGATATATGGTGGGTGATGGCTGTGTGAGTGTGTGTTGGGAGGTGAGGGGGAGGGAGGGGGGAGGGGGAGGTAGTCCTGGTGCACAGGTGCAATCAAGGACATTCCTAGTTCCTAAGACCCCAGTTTTATTGGAGAAAAAATAAGCTGAGGAATAAGGTATGTAAAAAAATGAGGTGAAAGAAGGGTTTTTCCTTACCTAGTTTTTCCAATTTTTTCAATCCTTGAGAGAGAATTAACGACTAAAATTTGGCAGTATTTATCAAAATGGTTATTGAAAATGTACAATGACTCAAAAGAATTACATTTGATTTGCACTATATGTAATACAGGTTAGAAGTTTAAGGGAGTGGGGGACCTTGCTCCTAAACTCAGCAACCATATCAAGGTCACACCTGCACTTGTCACAAGGTCGAATATGTTACTGTAGTTTTCCAGCAGCAAGCCTACACCTGGTAATAAGCCCACCCTCACCTACTGCAGTTTCAGTAGAAACACCAACAAACACTGTCCTGTAATAAACCCAATTCATAACTTTGCATAAGTCAAGGTTATTGTTTTTGCTGCCTGGGCTTGTTAAAGGAAAAATATGGTAAATACATGTTGTATAAAGTGACTCCAGATTAGCCCATGTACCGGGTAACAAAGCAAACCATCAATCTCTCGTCTTTGTAAACATGACAACAAAATCATTTTCATCCATACCTGTGTGTATAATTGTGACATATTTCATGAGTCAACACCAGTTATCAATCAAACCAACTCGATGTACTTTGTCGGTTTGTAGCCGTTGTCATTTTTTCAGCAGTTTACATGGTCCAAGCCACTATAACATTTACTGGGTCATATCAGTAAATTTTCAAAGGACACTAAATTGAGAAACCATTCCATATTTTCCAACAATTTTATAGTTTCAACCTTCCTATCACCAAATGAATTATCTTCATATAAAATGACTGATTCTGTTTTCTTTCAACTTTTTTCTCCGGGAAAAAAAGCCTGAATGAAGATATGAATTTGGTATTTTCATTATTGAGAGCCAGTCATGCCTCCACATTCTGGCCTCTGGCTGTCGATGAATTCATCTTTTTCTTGTCCTTTTGATACCAAATAAAAGAAAAGCAAAAAAGATCTGAAATCAATTTTTCTTCTAGTGACACATATTTTGAATTCTTGGCCAAAAGTTTAAATGAAATTTCGTAACTACATAATACAAGTATTTCTACACATTGGCACAACAAAATGAATTGGTTTAAGCAATATAGAGACCAGAGATTTCCTAGTCTGCTCCAAAACTGCCCACAATAGATTCTGTTTTTGATTTATCTCCAGGGGGCCACAAGGGACAACGGAGGGAATAATAATCGTCTATAATTAGATACTACATCATACAGCTGTCTATGTGAGATGTAAAGGATTTTATGTATGAATACAATGGGCTGGTGATTTCAGGGTTCGGCAAATGTTTGTTGTGTGTGGGATGATAAGTATGATACTAAATGGTAGAGGAGAAATATGCCAAATGACAAGTGTTGTTATATAGCCAAATTCTGAAAGACTTTATATCACAGTCTGTTAAGCTCCATAGACTGATTAAAGCTACATCCTCCATCTGGGCCATATGTGCTGGACTGGGTTTCCTCCCTTTGATGTAAATTATCACTGACATCATATCACGGGATCATCTGCTCTGTTGCATCCAGTGAACTTATACATGTATGTATGGTTATCATAACCTAGTGTAAACAGCTTAGTGGGGAAAAGTTTTTATAATGTCCATGAAGTCCAATTTTTCTTCCACATGTAAAAAGATATCATATATGCATTTTGAAAAATCTTGCCTGTTCTAGGAGATAGACATCATGTCAAAGCAGAAAAAAACCCAATTTTAGTTCAACTTCTCATGAAATTATCACAGGTATTGTTTTCTAAAACAATCAACAATACACTTAAGTAAGTACTGTAAACAACACAAATTGATGGAGAAGCTACCCTGATCTTCAGGACCTCAAAGTTCAAAGCATTGTCAGCTTAATCAGGTGGTACAAATGCTATATTTGAGGAAGACTTTGTTTTAGATATGATAACTCCATTTTATTTGTATATTGATAAGGATCAAGTGTCCCCAAACTAAATTTCAAACTTTTGTTATTTTTTTTTCCCCATGAATGTTCATCAATACTTGAAGTCAAAAAGCTAACCAGGATTTGAACAAACTGAGTCTATGTACTCTTTAAACATTGTCGAAGGCATCAGTGATTCCCACAATCACTCTATAGTTCTAATAAGACTGTACAAATCACGTTGTATACATCCAAAATTTATTATTTGATTTTTCTTATCGTCAAATATGGAACTGAATGAAAGCGGTAGGTACCAACATTAAAATAGATTATTTTCATTGTGAATCTCTGTCAGAGTTAACACTTTGGTCCTACAAAATTAAAGTTCATCGATGAAAAAAAAAATGATTTGCAGTATAATCTCTAAGATATAACAGGCCTAATGTCATGAGGGTGAAATCTGGTTGTGTGTGAGTGACTCAAAAGCCCTCGTTCTACATCTGTATCTGTTTAACAGTAAATGAGCATAAACAATATTACGAGGGAATGATAATCAATTGTAATGCTTTATGTCCCCAACCATAAAATTGTGGGCTGTAAAAAATCGAAACAATTATTCTTGTATTAATTCTTCAATACCAAGGTGACATACATGTGTAGGTTTTTTTCATTGATTTTTTTTGTGTTGCTTTTTTACCACAGAAAAATGTCAGACAGATGCATCACATTCAAATGTTACTTTTCACCTAATATCACAGGACAATTTACCAACAAATAACGTAAGTGATATGAAGTGAAACAAACTGTTCATTCATGACTTATACTGAAAGTGACACTGTGGAAACACACAATGTATAAGGCATGTCAATGATCTATGACTGCAGGAAAAACACTGGTGAGATCCAATGTGCTGCCAGAACAGCTTAGCAATCCGATGGAACTTACATGGAACTTTCAATTTGGGTGACTACATTAATGTTTTAGGTTTGTCTGGTTGGTGTGTTCATTGCTGCTAGAACAGCCAGGGCCTTTTTGTGGTGGTGTTTCCTGGTGGTGGCTTAAAAATATTATTCTGAAAAACATTAGCAAGGCCATCCACAGATGAAACGTCCTACACATGAAGACACCATGACAGTACAGGCTGGTCCATTTGTCAACTTCTCAAGAAAAGCTTACTCTCAGGGCTAGGGATTGTCAAACAAGGCAGACTGGATATTCTGGTCACGCCAGCTATCACACTGTGTCCGACTATCACTACTAACATGGCTGAACCCTTCTTTTTAGGTCTACCCACTTGCATGTATATTGCAAATACATATTTGTAGAAATGAAATGTTTACCTTACTTAAATACATATTTGTAGAAATGAAATGTCTACCTTACTTAAATATATATTTGTAGAAATGAAATGTCTACCTTACTTGAATACATATTTGTAGAAATGCAATGTCTGCCTCACTTTAATTTTGCTTCAGACAAATCTTATGACAGAAAACACAAACGACTTTGAGAATTTTTTATGAATATAGAAGCCATGACTTTTGAACTATTATACTGAAGCGGCGGTATTATTGATTTTTTTTTTCATTTCTTGAAATATTTTCTGAATTTTTTGTATTTTGCTTATTATACCAGAAAGATCTATGCATAAACACAATTTTTACCTCGGAGAGTCAAAACACTCAAATACGGGGGATGCATACTACAGAATTATCAAAATGACAATAGGTGGGCTTATTACCATAATGGAGACTGAACCAATTTAACTACAGTAATTATATATATATAACGGGCATTTTCACTCTGATATTATTCAGATGAGCGTGCCACCTATTGTATGCAGATCGTCAGATCTTATCCTGCCAGGGAAAGTCTAGTTGATGTCTGGTCCATTGTACCAACGTCAAGATGAAACAGAGTGAAAAAAATTAAAATAACAAAACAAAGCTATCTGAAACACATATTTGTAATTTCCCTAGGGTTTAACATGTATGTGTCTATCATGTTCTGTTCAGTTTGCCACCATAATTCAAAATTTTTGTCTGCTTAAGTAATCTATAATTAAATACCTGACAAGGAACAGTGCACCCAGGCATGAGCTGTCAATAACTCATTCTCAAAGAAAGATTTTTTCTGTAAAACTGAAGTATTAGAGACTGAATGTGTGCAAACAACAGAAGTAAAAGGATGTAATTTTCAATTTTGGATTACACTGCTCCAGTGCTTCAAATTAAATTTTTTTTTGTTTTTCTCTGTGCATTTTGAAATTACAGCTGTCGCAGCTGTTGAAAACTAGGAGAAAATCACCGATATTCCCTCAACATTTTCTGCTTTAAACTGTTGATCCAAATTCTATTTTAGAAACAGTTCTAGAGTCCTTGACTTTCACTGTGGATCCTGAAACACAAACTAATTTGTTATACCATAGCCTAGCTAATTATCACACCAGCCCCTGTAAGTGAACCCTTGCCTCTTTTTGACTAAGAAAGAGAATAAAGGTGAGCTAAAATTACGTTTGTGAAAAGGTTTCTTACTTCGCTGATCTATCCATTCAATATTGAGTTAGTTTTTTAAATTCTTTCCTCCCATTTTTATCTAGCTACTTGTTAAATGAATGTTTCTGAAGCTTACATTACAGGCTAACAACTACTTCTTGTCAATTTATTAAGTTTTATGTCTCGATTAATTTCATTTTGAAACTTTTCCATGCAAGAAGATTTATTGACCATGAAAAACTCCCCTTGTGCAATTTGTTAAACGCACAATAGGTTTATTAGAACATACAGTATTTGAATTAATATTGACAGGAAATCTGTGCAGATCAAGTTGGAACTCTAAAATACAAAAAAGTAAATAAAGTGAAAAGAAATCAGATCGCGAAACAAGAGATATTGGTGCCTACCATTGTTTAATCTTTCTATTTGCTCTTTGAAAGTTGGATCTTTCCCTTCTTTTCTCTTCTCTGTTTTTGCTTAATGATAAGACATTTTAACATTCCTTTGCAGAAATTGTGATGATAATCATATGAAATATGAGAGATATCAATTTGAGTTCTTCGATAGAAATAGTGATAACAAACTTTCAAAGTCAAATTCTAAGATGGCCGTCTGTTGGCCATTTTGTTTTTCTGATCAGTTTAAAAATCAAATTGGCAGAACTAGGGACCAAGGGGAACCTTAATATGCAATTTGAGAAAGATACAATCAAGAAATAGTGATAATAAAAACTGTATATGGACAGATGGATGACCGATTACTGGATGCAGGGCGATTTGAATAGCCCGCCATGTGATGAGGATGAGCTAAAACAAGGGTATGATTTACTAGAAATGATTATCATACAGTTCTTTTCTTAGCAACGGTAACTCATTTTGTTTAGGCATTCCAGGTTTGATTCCCACAATGGATGTAAAACCGTTTCGGTCACCTGATCAACCGCATGTGTTTTACCACGAGTAGTCTGGTTTCCTTCCAATAAAACTCCTAATGCAATGGTTGTAAGATAGATTTTGTTTTAAGTTCCTCTCACTAAGTGATCTTCATCTTAGTACCAATATCAGGATTATCATAGACAAAATTGTATATACAATATCATAGAGGTGACTTATGTCTAAGTAAGGGAAGCTTCATCAAATAAAAGAGGAACTGAGCTGATGTACACAAAGACATAGACATAACTGATATTCTGATACCATGTTTTTATTGTATTGTCTGTATTGCTCAACACCCCTCCACCCTGCATTTCCCCATCCCCCGCGCCATCCTGCGTTTCCCCCCACGCCTCCACCCTGAGTTTCCCCATCTCCAGCGCCATCCTGCGTTTCCCCCCCCCCACCCTGCATTTCCCCATCCCCCACGCCATCCTGCGTTTCCCCCCCACCCCTCCACCCTGAGTTTCCCCATCCCCAGTGCCATCCTGCGTTTCCCCCCCACCCTGCATTTCCCCATCCCCCACGCCATCCTGCGTTTCCCCCCCACCCCTCCACCCTGAGTTTCCCCATCCCCAGTGCCATCCTTTCGTTTCCCCCCACCCCTCCACCCTGACTTTCCCCCATCCCCAGTGCCATCCTTTCGTTTCCCCCCACCCCTCCACCCTGACTTTCCCCCATCCCCCGTGCCATCCTGCGTTTCCCCCCACCCCTCCACCCTGACTTTCCCCCATCCCCCGTGCCATCCTGCGTTTCCCCCCACCCCTCCACCCTGACTTTCCCCCATCCCCCGCGCCATCCTGCATTTCCCCCCATCCCTCCACCCTGACTTTCCCCTATCCCCTTGCGCCATCCTGCGTTACCCACCCACCCCTCCACCATTTTTTTCCCCCATCCCCAGTGCCATCCTTTCGTTTCCCCCCACGCCTCCACCCTGACTCTCCCCCATCCCCCGTGCCATCCTGCGTTTCCCCCCACCCCTCCACCCTGACTTTCCCCCATCCCCCGTGCCATCCTGCGTTTCCCCCCACCCTGACTTTCCCCCATCCCCCGCACCATCCTGCGTTTCCCCCCACCCCTCCACCCTGACTTTCCCCCATCCCCTGTGCCATCCTGCGTTTCCCCCCACCCCGACTTTCCACCATCCCCCGCACCATCCTCCTCCTTATTTTCTTCACTACATCAAAAGCATAATGATGTATAACATTAGCACCACTGTAATTACATAGGAAATCCCTTTATACACAATATATTACTAGAAATATGAGCGAGGTCTGCCCTCCTTCATCAGTCAATGTATTACATACATGATGTTTAGAGTACACATGATTGCTAGGCCCCCCCGTGTCGTAAATAAGAAATTATGGCATTCCATGACATATATTCTCACTTTCCTTCTGCAATTAAGAAACAAGCATACCGTAACTTGGTATTTCGAGCATCAGTAACGTTTTTTCTAGTTCAGGGAATCGACCAATTGAATGCTTTCTCATTCAATATTTTTCTGCAGTGTTAGGTAATAAATCACTTGAGAATACTGAAACACATACCGAACAGAGATAAACACAGCAGGGTTCCCTAATCCTAGAATTCTATCCCTCAAGTTATTTCTTTATTTCAGAAAAAGGATGACTCAATAATTTACTTCATTATTCATCAATATTTAATTTGTATACATACACCTGATTTGTCTTCACTAGAACAGGATAATAAGACAAAAAATCAATGTGCGTAAATCGTATAAGAAGCTCTTCAGGGAAAGAGCCAGGGTAAAATTTGTCACAATATCCTGCTGAGCCGTCTCTATATAGATGAATGCCCTATCATATGTACATTGTGACATGGACGATCAAGTAGATAATGATGGACTTCCATGTTCCTCCGTCCAGACGTGAGACAGGAAAGATGTTATGAAATCCTCCCTATTGTAGCTACATTGGTTGGCCATGGAGAAAAGCAACACATTGCATTGATGTTTGGTCATCATAAAACCAGATCTAAGGTTTACAGATTAAATTGTTAGATCCAGGCACATCAAACTACAGAAGGAAATGATTATATAACACACCAATGCATAAGAAATGATATAAAAAATGTTTAAGTTCAACATCTTCACAAACCATCAAGTCTTTTCAACATGTCTGTTGTTGTGAAGATAGATTTACATGTAGAATTAAAAAGAAAAGTAGGAGTTCAATCTCCAGTTTCTTTCTTTTTAATTGAAGACATGCATTTTGATGTGAATTTTCTATTAAGCAAAGTGAATTTGATACTGAAACTCATTCTGATAGACAATATCATAATGAGATTATCTTTAAAGATGACTCCTATCTTAGGTAATGCTAGAACAAGCCCTATTAACTCTAGCTGGACAGGCATTTAAAATCCTCTTTCATGATGACAGGTACGAAATTAAACCAATCTTACCCTTGTTCTCTCTCAAGTTTGATAAAAGCAGTATGATATATGGGCTACCTCAATGTTCACATGGTCTCAATTAGCTTGAAGTGCATGATACTGCGTGTGGCAGTAATTATCTCAAAAGGTAAAATGGGAAAGGAGTATGGAGCAGAAGGAGATATGTTGGCCCCTAGAATTGTAACTACAGGAGAGAGTACTAAACTTTATCAATCATTTCATTATAATGCCATCCTTACTTTACTGCCACGGTTATCTGATGTATCCTTCATTATATTGACAAACCTTGGCCTCTTTACAATATTGAAGGCTTGAAATCCATGAAAATTTAAGGAAATGTTACTGAGAATAAGCAAGACTTAATTCTTTAATTAGAGCTGTAAAATGCATGATTACACAGACAAGGCACTCTTATTTCTCTAGATGACATGTGACAGGCCTTCTGTATGTTGTTCAGTGAGGTTGCCACCAGCTACTATCTGGAGTCCCTGCCTCAAAATTACCATACCTTTACAAGGTGATAAACCCAACAAACATCAAATCTATAAAATCTCATTCACATTATGGACATTGACAATTTGGGAATTTACAGATCAAAATGATTTTAAACATTTTCCTGAAGTAGCTAGAATACAAGAATAATTTAAAGAAAATAAAAAACACCCTAACAAACTCAAGTTTGCAATAGCACTTTATCCACATCTGTAACACAAGCATAAATGACTTGCAGTTCATCTCACATTGTATGTTAGGGGCCATAAACTGCTGTTATTGTCTGCTTCCCTTTATCTTTAAAACATTTTTTCTCAAAAACCTGAAGTATTCTCTCCTAATTCTGACCTCGATTTGTTCCATCCTACAAGCCTACAGGGGTATTGCTTACATGTTTTGCATTGAAATTCATAATAAGCAAAGAGTGGCTGTACAAATGTATACAAAAATTGACCTGACTGGAATACATATACCGATGAATACAAGAATAAAATATGCTTGATAAGACCAAATGAAAAACATCTGTTTCTCAGTAAAACATTGAAAACGAGGATGGTATTCAGATAGATATGGATCCTTGTTTTTACTACCTGTATTTTGAATGTTTACAAAATAGAGCAGACTTACTGTCTTTAAAAATTTTTATTGAAAATTTGCATAATTTAAGTGGTAATGCTGGGAACGCAACAAGAAATAGATACGTTCCTTTCAGGTCCTATAACATAAAGTGATTTATCTTCAGTTGAAACAGATTACATAAAAAAGTTTACATGTACAGTATAAATCCATAAACAGCCCTTTATTATCAATTAATTAAGATAAATGAATAAATGAATAAATAAATGCTTGATCGTGTGTACATTTTTGATTGAATACCAACATAAATTATTATGTGCATCATATTGATATATTATCTATGTTTATATTCGTCCTCTCTAACTTTCATCACCAGGTGTGTCACTATAATTACTTATAGTATATCCTGTTTCTACATGAATAGTATACATTAGGAACATCACATGACAAAAATCATCCCAACCATACATAATCCTTCTTTATACTTGTTACTTTGTCAAATTATTGTCACTCAGTACAGATTTTACACCTAACTTTGTCTCAGATTATATCCCCTTGATTCCTGTTTAACCATTATCATGTTCTTTTCGGTGACCTAAACATGCTTGAAATTTAAGTAAGCTTTTCAGTGATGAAGCGGATTTCTCACTGGTTCTTTACATAGTCATGTACTCTGTCAGATTATCTCCCCTACTGGAGGTGCTATCCAAAATTGTTTTTTTATATGTTCTACTTTCTAATTGTCTGCCCTTGATGAAGCGAATTTCACATACAGGTTATATATAGTGATCTACTTTGTAAGATTATCTTCGTGATCAAGTGGTCATTTTCTATTATAAATTACACAACACAGAAAACTAGCTTACATCTGACAGGATAATTGGAGACACAACACACAATGAGATGATTAAAGGATAACGTAGCTAAAAGAAAAAATCTTGGTAAGTAATGGCAACTGAAACAAAAAGCGATAAGATATCAAAAACACATCTTCCCACTCATCCCTCTTCACAAAAAAATAAACAGATAACTAGTTGAACAAGAGATCCCAGAGGGATCTTGGCGCCCACCATTTAAGGATCTGTTTTCAGTTCTTGAAGATTTGTTTATTTTTTTTTTGTGTTACAGGTTTTGTAAATGTTCATGAACTGGTCTTCATTGAATGTACTCAATGATGGCACAAGATATTTTTATTAAGCACCTATTAGCAAATATCATTTGAAAAAGATCCCAAAGTATTATAAGATAGCAGTCAGTTACAGGTGGATAATGGACATGGTCTTGAATCAATATGATAAAATATCGAAGAAAATATGCTTGTGCTGTATTACTGTCGACATCCAAGATGGCTGCCTGTGGGCCAACTTGATTGCAAATCAGTCAAAAAAAAGTACAATGCACAACTAAGGACCAAGGGAAACCAATACCTATGAAATATCAGAAGTATCCATCCAGTACTTCCTCAGAAATAGCGATAACAAACTTTTACTTCCAAAATCCAAGATGGCCGTCTGTCAGCCATCTTGATTTCAGATCAGTCCAAAAAAGGTACAATGCACAACTAGGGACCAAGGGTAAACTGCATATGAAATTTGAGAAAGATCCATCCAGTACTTTCCCAGAAAAAGTGGTCACAAATTTTTACTTTCAAACACCAAGATGGCTGCCTGTCGGCCATCTTGAATTTGAATCAGTCCAAAAAAGGTACAATGCACAACTAGGGACCAAGAGGAACTGGCATATGAAATCTGAGAAAGATCCTTCCAGTACTTTCCCAGAAATAGCAGTAACAAACTTTTACTTCCAAAATCCAAAATGGCTGCCTGTCGGCCATCTTGAATTTGAATCAGTCCAAAAAAGGTACAATGCACAACAAGGGACCAAGGGGAAACTGCATATGAAATTTGAGAAAGATCCATCAAGTACTTTCCCAGAAATAGTGGTAACAAGAATTGTTTACGGACGGACAGACGACGGATGGACGCAGGGCGATTTGAATACCCCACCATCTGATGATGGTGGGCTAATAAAATACTACTAACTCACCTTTGCCTATGGAAAATATGTCCTCATACTGGTTAAGCCTGTGTGTCACACGAAGAGATCCTTGGTATAACTCGGCACAGAAATGGTACACCTCAAGGTCCTCAGTGAGTCGTCCATAATACAGGTCCTGTGACGGGTTTGGTGTCACAAGGTGACAGAACAGTAATCCATGGGGCTGCTTAGTTTTAAAAGTCAGCTCAAGTTCAAGTTTAGGGTCTAGTAAGGTGGTCACAATAGGGTTCATCAATAAATATCCTTCTGTGAGGATTGTCCATGTGTCCGTGGGCAGCGGGGACGATGTAGTTGACGATGTTGTTGTAGATGACTTTGTTGTTGATACTGATAATTCGGGCGAGGACGAACTGGTGGAGTTTGCTGTATCTGTTGTTCTTAGAGTTGTGGACTCTTGTGCCGCGGTGTATAAGGCTGTTAGTAATACAAGCAGGGCCAGCTGCCAGCCCCGGGGCTCCTGGGCAGTACCACGTACCCAGCCCCACACCATTACCTGTGAATCAATGATATATAACAATTTATAAATAATATACATGTGTATCAACAATTTCTCCAACAGTAAGCCCATGTCTGTTAATAAGCCCACCCTTAGTAATGGTAACAATCTAGAAGTATAAGCCCACACCTGTAATTTGAGCCTTTGAGAAGTGTATTTTATCTGAGATAAATATTGATTATCTTCTATAAGCACTGGGAAGTAAATAAAACATTACAATAAAAAGACAAAGACACTATGTGATATGTATCATAACTCTGACTGACGTCATTGTCGTTATCACATCATTATTGTGGCATTTTGGAAGTTTGCAATTTTGACTAAATTTGAAAGAATAAATAATTGTGTATATCTAGGAGATTTAGAAGACTCTTCTGAATAATCTTTAGTCTTCTCAAAGTTAGTTTTGTCTCATGGGTTGAATATTTGTTTTAACCTTTTAAGTTCAAAAGAAAATGTTATATCAACAACTTCTGAAATTGTAAATGTCAAATTTCATTTGAAATCCCTGTAGGATTCCTCTCAACAGAAACACTGACATTTTGATTATCAGCTTTTTCATGATCAGACGGCAGTCCATAACCCTATGAATGTCAACTCAATTTTTCAGTATTCAACATGACGCCCATGTATAATGTTACTGCAGTGCAGTTGTTTTGGGGTCTGTATTGGACTAGGAATGCAAGCCAAAAGCAGATCAATATGCTTTTAAACACTGTCATTAATTACATTCACAACATTAATTACAACAGCAACCAATTAGAATTAATCAATTTGGCAAGTATACTGCAAAACATACGTCTATATGGAAAATGGGACTATTATGAAACTCATTGCTATCTATTCATGTGCCTTTTTTGTTTTAATCATGTCATGTTAAATACATCTTGACATGATGTACAGGTCTAACTGTGTCATTAACGAGCCTCTGTATGTCATTATTTTCCATAAACAATTATAAGCAAGATTGACACCATTCTGAGCATCCACCAGAATATAGACAAGAAGAGCTGTGAAGCCATTGGCATTTTCATCTCCGTTATTGAAATCAAATACGTATATTGTACTGAAGAAGCCAACGTCAGAGAGACATGTAATGTGCGAGATAGTCGATTTGGCAAACAGTACAGGCAACAAGACAATGGCTGATTGGCATAGCATGTCAGACTTCATTTTCAAGTAAAAGACAAAATCAATAACCAGTGTATCATCATACACAAGGTCCAATGTCTACCTTAAGGCCAAACTTCAGTGTATGAAACCCCCACCTCTCATCACAATTCTCTGATTGAAAAACATGGTCTGTATAAACATACCTATCCTGTGATCTTCACAGACTTGTTTGTTTGGGGTTTTTTTAATGTGTACAGTGTAAACTTATAATTAGTCAAGATACTTTGGTTTTTGTATACTAAGGAATAATTTGGTTTGTGGGTTTATTGGAATATTGTTAGTCAAGACACTTTGGTTTGTGGGTTTATTGGAATATTGTTAGTCAAGACACTTTGGTTTGTGTCTAGAGTGAAACCCTGTCAGTCAAGACACTTTGGTTTGTGTGTACAGTGGAACATTGTAAGTCTGGACACTTTGGTTTGTGTGTACAGTAGAACCTTGTTAGTGTGGACACTGGTTTGTGTGTACAGTAGAACCCTGTTAGTCTGGACACTTTGGTTTGTGTGTACAGTAGAACATTGTAAGTCTGGACACTTTGGTTTGTGTGTACAGTAGAACCCTGGTAGTCTGGACAGTTTGGTTTGTGTGTACAGTAAAACCTTGTTAGTCTGGACACTTTGGTTTGTGTGTACAGTAGTACCTTGTTAGTCTGGACAGTTTGGTTTGTGTGTACAGTAAAACCTTGTTAGTCTGGACACTTTGGTTTGTGTGTACAGTAGAACCCTGGTAGTCTGGACACTTTGGTTTGTGTGTACAGTAGTACCTTGTTAGTCTGGACAGTTTGGTTTGTGTGTACAGTAAAACCTTGTTAGTCTGGACACTTTGGTTTGTGTGTACAGTAGTACCTTGTTAGTCTGGACAGTTTGGTTTGTGTGTACAGTAAAACCTTGTTAGTCTGGATACTTTGGTTTGGAAAAATAAGGAATCTAATGGCATAGAATAATATAATTCAAATTTAAAAATCATTCCTGCTAACAAACATTGATCTAGAATACTGGTTTTCTGGAATATGTTTCAAGTCAATTAATGGTACTCTCAGTGCCGACATAACATTACAACTTATACCTTCCACTGGTGTGACTTGTGGACAGTTCTATGTGTACATTACAATATATACCCTCCACTGGTGTGACTTGTGGACCGTTCTATGTGTACATTACAATATATACCCTCCACTGGTGTGACTTGTGGACCATTCTATGTGTACATTACAATATATACCCTCCACTGGTGTGACTTGAGGACAGTTCTATGTGTACATTACAATATATACCCTCTACTGGTGTGACTTGAGGACAGTTCTATGTGTACATTACAATAAATACCCTCCACTGGTGTAATTTGAGGACAGTTCTATGTGTACATTACAATATATACCCTCCACTGGTGTGACTTGTGGACCGTTCGATCATGTATACATTACAAAATATACCCTCCACTGGTGTGACTTGTGGACAGTTCTATGTGTACATTACAATATATACCCTCCACTGGTGTGATTTGAGGACAGTTCGATGTGTACATTACAATATATACCCTCCACTGGTGTGATTTGAGGACAGTTCTATGTGTACATTACAATATATACCCTCCACTGGTGTGACTTGAGGACAGTTCTATGTGTACATTACAATATATACCCTCCACTGGTGTGACTTGAGGACAGTTCTATGTGTACATTACAATATATACCCTCCACTGGTGTGACTTGTGGACCGTTCTATGTGTACATTACAATATATACCCTCAACTGGTGTGACTTGTGGACCGTTCTATGTGTACATTACAATATATACCTTCCACTGGTGTGACTCGAGGACAGTTCTATGTGTACATTACAAAATACACCGTCCAATGGTGTGATTTTAAACAACTGTATTGGGTGATTGTAAATAACATATTATAGATGACCTATACCCTCCCAGGGAGTGACTTTTCTAACTATACATTAACATTCCATTCCTTACTCATAACAGCATAAAGGTCAAAATTTTTACCTCTGTATTAAACTTATTTACCCCAAAAAGACTCGCCCAATATTGATTTGATAAGTAATCGTGCTATCAGTGTCCGTCAAATTGATATTTAACATAATGGGAAACCACTTACACATTAAAACGAACCATTACAAAAAAACTAATATATTTCACCTGCTGACCTATGAACTGGTTTAACAGGTTAAATCTACATAATTTAGGAACGATGAGATGATAAATGTTGAATCAGATTAATCGACATGTACTCGGAGCTTGAGGAATCTGTGAATGTACGAAATCAATACTCAAGGCATTCTTCACCATTACATTTTCATGTTACCCTGCAGGGGCCATAACTCATCTTGACCCAAGCAGAAGTACTCAAGTCCTGACAAGTCCATTTCCTATTTCATCAGACTTCTATTTTTCTTCAGTATTATGGGACACTAAGGGTCAGGGATCGCCAAAATAAGAGCGAGGGTATAATACATTTAATGTATATGAACAGCAGTAATGTCCTAAATATGTTGCTTTTTTAAGAGAATCTGTGTTTATAACTGTATTGATCCCCAGTATAGCACACACTGTACAGCTATACACTCTACAAGCTTGTCTGTGAACTTGTTTTTCTTTCCCAAAATCCATCTGAAATGGTTGTGACCAAATAAGGACACTAGCACAAGGCAAAAAGTTCAGAATTTTATTTTATCAAAAAAACATGAAATTTATAAAGAGTGAATATTTCCAAGTACAAATTGTATCTGGAATTTTTTCAGTTTAATCATTTATTTCGGAAGCTAGATTAAACCAGATTAACCTGTCTAGTCCAACATACGTGGGATAAAGTTAAACCTGTCTAATGCGATACCAGTGGGATAAAGTTAAACCTGTCTAATGTGACACCTGTGTGATAAAGTTAAACCTGTCTAATGCGATACCAGTGGGATAAAGTTAAACTGTCTAATGTGACATATGTGTGATAAAGTTAAACTGTCTAATGCGATACCAGTGGGATAAAGTTAAACTTGTCTAATGCGATACCAATGGGATAAAGTTAAACCTGTCTAATGTGACACCTGTGTGATAAAGTTAAACTGTCTAATGCGATACCAGTGGGATAAAGTTAAACTGTCTAATGTGACATATGTGAAATAAATCAGACACCTGTGGAATAAAGTTTAAGATATCAAAGGTCTTGTTATTATGTTTGTTCAGATTTGGATATCAATACAACATTGTCAGGGTTAAGATGGATGTCAGAGAATACACAAGTGTCAGATTAAACAGAATGTCAGATTACTCAGGAGTCCGATTAAACAGAATGTCAGATTACTCAGGAGTGAGATTAAACAGAATGTCAGATTACTCAGGAGTGAGATTAAACAGAATGTCAGATTACTCAGGAGTCAGATTAAACAGAATGTCAGATTACTCAGGAGTCAGATTAAACAGAATGTCAGATTACTCAGGAGTCAGATTAAACAGAATGTCAGATTACTCAGGAGTCCGATTAAACAGAATGTCAGATTACTCATTAAACAGAATGTCAGATTACTCAGGAGTCCGATTAAACAGAATGTCAGATTACTCAGGAGTCCGATTAAACAGAATGTCAGATTACTCAGGAGTGAGATTAAACAGAATGTCAGATTACTCAGGAGTCCGATTAAACAGAATGTCAGATTACTCAGGAGTCAGATTAAACAGAATGTCAGATTACTCAGGAGTGAGATTAAACAGAATGTCAGATTACTCAGGAGTCCGATTAAACAGAATGTCAGATTACTCAGGAGTCGGATTAAACAGAATGTCAGATTACTCAGGAGTCCGATTAAACAGAATGTCAGATTACTCAGGAGTCAGATTAAACAGAATGTCAGATTACTCAGGAGTCAGATTAAACAGAATGTCAGATTAATCTGGAGTCAAATTAAACAGAATGTCAGAATTCTCAGAGGTAACAAGACAGGATGTCTGAAAACTAGGAGGTTAAATTATATAGGACGTTAACATGGTGGTCATAAGACAGTATGTCAAAAATTCAGATTACACAGGGAGTCAGATAAGACACATCCTTACTGAAGACGATATCAGATTTAAGTTAATAGTCAGAAGTGCACATCTAAGCTTTTTTTTTGTTAATAATCATAGTGCACTATGATAGCAACAATAACACTGATCAGGTTTTAATAGGTATCTATATCAAGTGGTATTAAACTCAGACACATTGTGTAAATGTTGCCGCTTTGTCACTGCCTTACCAGGAAGAAAATCCAGGTTTGACTCCTAGCGTGTTGGAATGTTGACAATATTTTTCTCGTACTTACTGTAAATCATTGCAATTTCATTCATTACAAAACAAAACATTACAAGTGCTGTATATAGGGCTTTGAGCTCTCATATCCGCAGCACTGGTAATGTTACGAGAGCTCAAAGCTCTCAGAGTTTTAAAATCTGGGTTTCAATGTACACAAAAACTGTAAATTAGAAATCAATGTTTAATGTCCGATATATTCAGGCTACATGGAATGATAAAATGATGAGAGACATCTAAACTTTTTACTAACATGACCAATATTGCTGGCCACTGTCTTATATCTGACCTTGACCAGCTGACCTCTGTTGGCAGTCATAATGACCAACTTAATTATTAATACTGACATTCTAGTGTAACTGACAAACACAACAAATATCAGCATGTTAGTAACACAGAATGTACTGTAGGTATATACAGGAGAAAGTGTACACACAGGGGCTGGACAGACACATATGATATATATCCATTTGTATTAACATTTGTAAAAGTGTACACAGGGGCCTGTTATATAAGATACAGGTATATCTATATGCTTAGTTACAACAGGACAGGTAAAAACTACTGGGTTTATCCAACAGAAATGGAACCTGGGTCCGCGGTGTGATAAACCATGGCTCCACTAACGAAGCCAAAGAAACATTTGCTCCATCAGCCAAATGACAGAGACCATATTTAACACCATATATACAAGCCACACCAACCCATTCCTTTCACACGTGGATCAGGGTACAGATGATGATGATGATGATGATGATGATGATGATGATGATGATGATGATGATGATGATGATGATGATGGTTTATCATCTCCGTAACTTTATGCCCTTCATGATCAGAATACAGACGAGAGGTTTGTAAGTTGTAGAGGTCAAAGTTCATACACAGGGGCTGGACATACAAGAGAGAGGTTTATGAAGATGTAGGGGTCTGAATTCATACACGGGGCAAGACACATGAGTTACATGAAATTCATACATAGAAGCCTGGATGCATGCATGTGATATTTTTTTTTTAGTATGGGGTCAAAGATCATACATAACAGATGGACACACAAAATACAGTCTAACATATTACATGTTGACACCAAACCTTAAATTATCTCTGTCAAATTCTTCCTTTTGTCTGCCAAATCCTCTTCAAATCAAATAGGGAAATTTAACTACCCACCAACACTGTGTTTACACGCCTGTTGTATCGACCATTTACACAACTTACAACATATTATGCCTTTGAAATTGTATTCATGTGAGGTTACCAGATCTGAGAAAATGATAAAAATGTGAATAATTACCTCAATGTAAACCTAGTTTTGTGTGAATGTTAGATTTGAAATACATTAAAGATATAGGATTCACAGTTCAGAAGAAGATGTTGGATCAAGAAAATCTTCAAAACAAACTTAATTCATTTAACATTCAGGAGAAACATACATCATATTTGATAATGGCACATTGTTAACTTGTCATGATAATTCTACTGAGATTTTTTTTCTATTTATCGAACAGATGGCAAATTCCATTTCTAATTTGCCAAAGATTAATGCCTTTTACTGCAGACATGTTTTTCATTTCAATTCATCAGTCATCCTCTGTTTCATGACCTAATGGCACATGTTGCTGAAATTATGCCAAAAGAAATCAAATCTAGCAACATTTTGTTTTACACTAAAACGCCCTTTGCACAGTAATTATTGAAAGGATTGGTTTTTGACAAGCGTGACATTTGGTACGTATTTCCTGTGTTAGTATCATTAAGGCTGTTGATTCATGTGTAATTCTGATATATACATCATGCTCTTGTTTGGAATGCTATGCTTTATAAAAATGTTGTTGTTATTGCTATTGATGTTTACAAATATGGCATTGTGTACAGCATGTAGATATATCATAGACATTAGTGACTGCCGTATCCCCTCTATTTATCTTCCCTCCCCCCAAATAATACATCCACCCTCTGCCACACCCCTCCATATATCTCCCCCCAAATAATACATCCATCCTCTGCCACACCCCTCCATATATCTCCCCCCAAATAATACATCCATCCTCTGCCACACCCCTCTATATATCTCCCCATCAGATAATACCCCCATCCCCTGCCACACTCTTCCATATATCTCCCCCTCATATAATACCCCATCCCCTGCCACACCCTTCAATACATATTCCCCCTCAGATAATACCCCCACCCCTGCCACACCCCTCTATATATCTCCCTCTCTCAGATAATACCCCTACACCTGCCACACCCCTCTATATATCACCCTCTCTCAGATAATACCTCCACCCCTGCCACACCCCTCTATATATCTCCCTCTCCCAGATAATACCCCCACCCTCTGACACATTCCTCTATCTATCGGTCAAATAAAGAAAATATGAAATGCATATGTCATTAAACTGAATTGTTATAGAAAGAGAAATGTCAGTATCAGCAGGCAATTAAACAATTTTATGAGCAAGTCTTAATTAATTCATTGTTTTTCCCAAATCCAATTCATTAGCCTTGAAATTTGATTTAATGATTGTGACGGAAACATTGTAACCAGACATTAAAACAATTCTATATCAATGCTGCAGGTTGGAGTTCTATATCAATACTACATTAGTACATTTGAACATATTGTTTAATTGGACAGATTTCTGTCACATCCAAAAGGGTGTCAAATAGTTTGGTTGGTTCATCACCCACTGAACAGCCAGTATTATCACTCTGTGAACAGCCAGTATCATCACCCACTGAACAGCCAGTATCATCACCCACTGAACAGCCAGTATCATCACCCACTGAACAGCCAGTATTATCACTCTGTGAACAGCCAGTATCATCACCCACTGAACAGCCAGTATTATCACCCACTGAACAGCCAGTATTATCACTCACTGAACAGCCAGTATTATCACCCACTGAACAGCCGATATTATCACTCTGTTAACAGCCAGTATCATCACCTAGTGAACAGCTGGGATTATCACCCACTGAACAGCCAGTATTATCACTCTGTGAACAGCTGGGATTATCACCCACTGAACAGCCAGTATCATCACCCACTAAACAGCCAGTATCATCACCCACTGAACAGCCAGTATTATCACCCACTGAACAGCCAGTATTATCACCCACTGAACAGCCAGTATCATCACCCACTGAACAGCCAGTATTATCACCCACTGAACAGCCAGTATTATCACTCACTGAACAGCCAGTATTATCACCCACTGAACAGCCAGTATCATCACCCACTGAACAGCCAGTATCATCACCCACTGAACAGCCAGTATTATCACCCACTGAACAGCCAGTATTATCACCCACTGAACAGCCAGTATTATCACCCACTGAACAGCCAGTATTATCACCCACTGAACAGCCAGTATTATCACCCACTGAACAGCCAGTATTATCACCCACTGAACAGCCAGTATCATCACCCACTGAACAGCCAGTATTATCACCCACTGAACAGCCAGTATTATCACCCACTAAACAGCCAGTATTATCACCCACTGAACAGCCGATATTATCACTCTGTTAACAGCCAGTATCATCACCTAGTGAACAGCTGGGATTATCACCCACTGAACAGCCAGTATTATCACCCACTGAACAGCCAGTATTATCACCTAGTGAACAGCCAGTATTATCACCCACTGAACAGCCAGTATCATCACCCACTGAACAGCCAGTATTATCACCCACTGAACAGCCAGTATTATCACCCACTAAACAGCCAGTATTATCACCCACTGAACAGCCAGTATTATCACCCACTAAACAGCCAGTATTATCACCCACTGAACAGCCGATATCATCACTCTGTTAACAGCCAGTATCATCACCTAGTGAACAGCTGGGATTATCACCCACTGAACAGTCAGTATTATCACCCACTGAACAGTCAGTATTATCACCCACTGAACAGCCAGTATTATTACTCTGTTAACAGCCAGTATCATCACCTAGTGAACAGCCAGTAGTATCACCCACTGAACAGCCAGTATTATCACCCATTCAACAGCCAGTATTTTAACCATCTGAACAGCCAGTATTATCACCCACTGAACAGCCAGTATCATCACCCACTGAACAGCCAGTATTATCACTACTGTATTGTTTTGAGACAGGATCTGGTGGCTACCTCACTGAACAACATACTGGAGTCCTGTTGCATGCCATCCATAGCAATAAGGGTAAAGTGTCTTTTTGTTCAAGGACACAACCATGACAGCATCGTCTGGTCTGTTTCTCAGCTTCCTGAGAAACACAAACACAGACAGGTAGGAGGTCTTACATCACACACAATGGACCGTTGTTTGAGGTTTCGTAAGCCAAATCTAACCTCTAACCAACTGAGATATTGTGACCCCATTGTCAGATAGCTAGGGTGGCACTGTAAAGATGCAACTGACATTTAATTTAATTCTATAATTTTTACATTTTCTTACAAACAATTGATGTATTTGCTATAACAATTTATAAATTTCAGCATCAGTGAGTAAACTGATAGCAGACAAATTGTTTCCGAAATGACATCAATTTTGATGACAAAGAAAACACCAAAACAAAAACCAGGACAGTTTGAGTGAATCATGATCTGTGTTTTAGATTTACTGAAATAATTACCTTATAAGGCTGACCTACATGCTTCCTGTTTATTCATCATCAGACCTAACAGTAGTGCTACTGTTTATGTGGCATGCCCAGTGATTGAAGACGGCCCATAATCAGTATTATCATTGTCAATTAGTGATGATAAAAAACTCAGGCACACACAGTGACAGAAGACCGACAATTATCTACCTCCTTTATTGAAAACTGACATCACAGAGAGAGAGAGAGAGAGAGAGAGAGAGAGAGAGAGAGAGAGAGAGAGAGAGAGAGAGAGAGAGAGAGATTACAACGGAGAGTCTATTTCTATACACTGAAGATTTTTTTCAGTACTGAAAAAAGGGAGAAAAACATAAACAGTGATCAGAAGGAAAGAGAGACTAATCAAGTCAGTCAGAAACAGACAGGAAGGCAGACAGAAAGGAAGGCAGACAGACAGGAAGGCAGATAGACAGAAAGGAAGGCAGGCAGACAGGAAGGCAGACAGAAAGGAAGGCAGACAGACAGGAAGGCAGACAGACAGGAAGGCAGACAGAAAGGAAGGCAGACAGAAAGAAAGGCAGACAGAAAGGAAGGCAGACAGACAGACAGGAAGGCAGACAGAAAGGAAGGCAGACAGACAGACAGGAAGGCAGACAGAAAATAAGGCAGACAGAAAGAAAGGCAGACAGAAAGGAAGGCAGACAGATAGGAAGGCAAACAGAAAGGAAGGCAGACAGACAGGAAGGCAGACAGATAGGAAGGCAGACAGAAAAGAAGGCAGACAGACAGACAGGAAGCCAGACAGATAGGAAGCCAGACAGAAAGGAAGGCAGACAGACAGGCAGACAGACAGGAAGGCAGACAGATAGGAAGGTAGACAGAAATGAAGAAGGAATAAGGGGCAACGACAAAGAACCTGAATATACAGTATTTCTGAAGTACAGCAAAGACAATACCCTCAATCCTGCTCCAATGATTCAAATGTTCAAATGTAGATTGCGTGGTTCTCTTCCAGTTTCTTAGCGACAGATAAAACAGACAAACTTAAATATTGATTACACATTTTTTTCAAGCTATCCACCTCCTACTTCATAAAGGTACAGAGAAAATTGTTGTAAATCACATTTTCAGATGTCATGTTTATTAAAACTGAGAGTTTACAAGCACTTTTGGCCTGAAAGTTTAATCAAAAGAGGCCTAGAGCTTCGTCTTAATTTCCATCTTGTCTGTCATGTCAGTGATGAAACATATGGAATCGACTCATACATAGATGTTTTCTATGAGACCAATAAAAGTTAATTAGCAAAGCAGTATACTGTACCTGAAAATCTTACCAAACCCAACCTTTTTATACTTCAACTACAAACAACCTATACATTCACTAAGGGCTGCCGAAAGTGGACATGAAGAATTGTGTGGAAGTCAACATGTACCTCAGAATTTACATGTTATCATGCTCACAGTGGTAAAAGGTTGGTAATTAAATCATCGTTATAGTCTTTATCTTAAAATAAACACTGGGGACTAATTATCAATACTTTAGACTCAAATTCAAGGGGTGGGCTTATTAAAGGACATATATATTACTTATTTGAATTCAATATTTTAAATAAATATAGACTGATATCACCGTTAAAATTCCAACCCCTCCAATTAGAATCAATTTCTCTTGAATATGTAGAGGGCCACATTCTTTCAGAAACAGAATGAATTATGAATAGCAATGAAAAAAAAAATCAAGATAAAATCATTTCCCATTTCCTCAAAGAGGCTAAAATTAAAGATTAATAATATGAGTTTTTTTTCATCGTTAAACCAATAGCCTTGAGTGATGAGCATAAACACTCTCTAGATATTGACATTATACTCATAATGTTCAGGATATTGCATGTAACATCGTACTAATGGAGCACAGCAAGATCTCATTTGGCAGAGTTTTAGCCTTAAATTATACAGCCTTAAGTGAAGATCCCAGCAGATATTTCAGTGTAAAACCCAGTGGAGATCTCAGTGGAGAACCCAGTGGAAATTCCAGTGAAGATCTCAGTGGAGAACCCAGTGGAAATTCCAGTGAAAGTATCAGTGGAGAACCCAGTGGAAATTCCAGTGAAGATCTCAGTGGAGAATCCAGTGGAAATTCCAGTGAAGATCTCAGTGGAGAACCCAGTGGAAATTCCAGTGAAAGTATCAGTGGAGAATCCAGTGGAAATTCCAGTGAAGATCTCAGTGGAGAACCAAGTGGAAATTCCAGTGAAGATCTCAGTGGAGGACCAAGTGGAAATTCCAGTGAAGATCTCAGTGGAGAACCCAGTGGAAATTCCAGTGAAAGTATCAGTGGAGAACCCCTTGGAGATGCCGGTGAAGATCTCATTGGATTCCTAGATCCCAGTGGAGAACCCCTTGGAGATGTCGGTGAAGATCTCATTGGATTCCCAGATCCCAGTGGAGAACCCGCTTATCAAAATTGCTCTGGATGGCATGAGGTGACACTATCCCCACCTCCACCTCAACAATACTCATAGCCACCCCACTTCTCCCCCAACTCCTCAACCCTCAACCCGAATTCTATCCTAATATGACCCTGGTTGTTCTTGCATACAAACAATATGGATTTCTTCCACCGTTTTCCTTATGCATTATGCAATATTTCTCCAATGTGTGCAATCTTTATGACCAAAAAACCTGTAACTCCTGTCATGTAGTCTGTGTCCATTGTTAATATTTCTATAAAATGAATTTTTATTTTCTTGCAATGTCTGCAGTATTTACAATCATTCCAAGATCCTAATTAATTCAGTACAACACTGCCAAATAAGGAAAAACCTGTCACTGATTGTTTCGTACAAAAGCTTACATAAACAAAAAAAATGCTACGATCAATCGTAGTTGAGTATAATTGTGTAACATTTGCAGTGCATTTCTGTGAGACAATGATCCGCAGCTAAAGGAAATATTGATTTTTATTCCGGCTCGACATTCAGCACGTTGTATTTTTATCTTACAGCCCATTAAAGGATTTTCGCTGGTTTTTGTTTACAAATTGAACATTGTAATAATCAATTGGGTCCATTAGCTAAAATGTTTTTAAATCAATCGAATAATTTATATGCATCCCTTGATAAGTTAATATTTGTGCTCAGAAATCTAATATATGTACAAAAAAAATCACCTGAAATATCCTTGACCTTTTCACATGTTTACATGAGAGACACGCGATATATGTTGCATGCATTTAATCAGGGCTTAACTAATTCAGCATAATGTATAACACACAAATTAACAACACAATATTTATTCATTTATCCGACAAAAAGTCCATGTCTGGTGATAAGCCATATCTATTTCTATTGATTTTTACAAGCCTCCCTTACAACCACACCCCTCCCCAATCGCCCACCTCCATCCCTACACCCATCACCCAAAAATATACTCAATCCAAAATAAAATACAATATCTTTCCTAGATTGGAATTTCATCAAGTATTGTTATTAATTTGGAAGGTATTCAATTTCGATAAACTGATGAATATTATATGATAAAACTGCGCAAAATATCAACATATTTTTCCGAGAAGTTGACCAGCTAGTCATTAAATTTTGAACAGAAACCTTGGCGGATACTTTTTTTTTGTTCGCTTAACAGTTCATGGAAATATTGATTATTGTCAACATCCTGAAGGTGTATACAGGGACTAAATCGGCGGGTATTATGGAGGAAAGCAGAATTACAGAAGCAACAGCAAGAAAGCGGTAGTAGAGGACAGACATGATCACATGATCACTTCTCCCTGGAGAGGTAGCATTGTCCAGATATGGTACTGTGGTCCAGGAAATGTAATTAAAGCCTTCCTGATGGTGAGACTGATGGCAGCAATGAGACTTCTCTCATCAAATACATGAGACAAAGATGCTAGAAAAAGAGACATGTACAACAGAACATATGGCAGACTGCCAAAAACAATGGGATAAGCACAATATCTACAAGTATTAATGGCATTCTTGAATTTTACCAAATTTTACCAGGTATATGATTTTGTGTGAGACACTAGTTGCTGGGGATTATGGGAGAAGGGAAACCATGAGAAAATGGCTGTAGGACATACAAAATCCTCACACTCAATAGATATGCATCTGAATATATGACAAGTTTATATATCCAAAGTAACAGAAACCATGACCTTTGAACCCTGAAACAGTAAACTGTTGACCTCTGCATAAAGTTTGATTGAAATCCCTTCAGACAGGAAGTTACTGAAATTTGAGGTTTTTCAAGATGTAATACTTTAACTGTAACATTAGTATGCCAATAACAGTACCTGCACCCATCTTTGTAGCACAAAAACAAAAGATCAAAAAATCCCGCTCTCCCTACAGTCCCATGATGAGCCATAATGGCAGACAGAGTGATCTCCCTTCCTCTTTCCTTTATGCATACTTTTTTTTAAGGATCAGTTGATATCACAAAAAAAATAAAGATAAAAAGTCTTGGAATACTTATCATCAGTAACAGTGATATCAGGAAAAATGTGATATGTGAAAATCTGAAATAGTGGTAACAGGATGGAACAATAACATTGTGGCATTAAAGCCTTAAATCAGCAGCTGTACCCGAAGTCAGTGCCCTCTGGAGGACATTCTGGAAAACCACCAAAACATCAGACAAATAACCTGACAATCCCCACACAAGGGTGTTGATCTATTTGATGTTGCTTGTGATTTCACCAGTTGTATTATGTCACTGAAACATTCCAGGAAAATTCTAGACACTTGTACTAATACAGAATAAACTTGATTTATTTTCTACGAACACTACTGACCGATTTCTTTACGAACGATTTTCTTCTCTTCCATCATCATTATTGCTATCGTACTTCGATTCTCTTTTACAATTTGTGAATAGACAATTTGTGTTTATATTCTGCTATCATAGCTTCCCCCCTGAGAAAGCACAATAAAACTAGGATACATGATGATGAATGATAACGCAATTTTGCTGAATACTGCCAAAATATATGCAGAAAAAACATGCATGGGATAGCAGACAGTTATAGATATATAAACACTCACTGGTCGATACAGGAATTTTACAGCTACATGTATCTGCTTATCATCAAAATAACATTTCCATATTTTTCCTTAAAAACTAGAAATAAATGATATTTCATGATCTGAAGACCCAAGAATCATATTTTTAAAGAAAGATTCACACTGAGACAATAGAATAGTTATGACTGCCATCTAGACATCAGTTTTGAAAAAGTATATCAATAATGTTTCAGAGTTGCTATTTTGTGAAGTTAAACTATGCATAGGCCTTTTTCATATTAACCCAAATTTTTTTTGGGGGGTGGGGGCAAAGTAAAAAATATAACAAAGCCAAGAATGGGCTTATTGACATTACAATGAAATTTACATTCTATGATTTCTCATTTAGCTGTTAATTCTTTGATAAGTGTGGTTCTCATCATCATACTAATAATCAAAACATATATATACATATGTACTTATGTATCAGAAACTGCTGTATCTTGTGTATATACAGAAAGCACAGAAAAAAACAGCTGATATATAAAGTTTGTTGGTAAGGAATTTACCCTGCAATGCCAGTGGTAAAAACATAGTGTGTGCTATTATTGCTGGACAACAGCTACAGGACTAAATGTGTCATGGTGGGCTTTAAAATAAAACAATTGAATTGTTCAAATTTTACATAACTTCTGCTTAACTGGAATTCAAATATGAGTGGGCTTATTAGCAGACACCTGGGCTTATCACCAGATAAATAAGGTAAAAAGAATTGTTCGAATATACAAGCATTTTATATGTATTTAATAATTAGTTGGCTTAAAATTACTTCTCAGCAAACTGGTACCCATTTATGTAATTGGGTAGAATGGAACAATAAAGATATGTAAAATAAATGGTGAATTGTTAAATGTTAATCTTTCACACTCAAGATTCAGTGTACTGCATTTCAGATACTTTTTATGAGTGATATAAAATGTAGGTTTTTATTTATTAAATCTAAGAACATATGATTGGTATAATAACGAAAAAAGAAATTGAAATCTGTCAAAGAATAAATGTAAAAGGTTTGTTTTGACAATAGATCGATGTCAATCAAAACTCCGAAAAGTATTTGAGATTTATACAAGCTGGCAATCAAATGTCAACTTTTAACCCAATGGCTGTATGTAGTTGATCTGCGTGCAAGTAGATGATACATGCACCGATTGACCCACCTACTGTCACACAACAACACTTGTTTTCTAAAGGAGGGAGACAAAATGAATGTCATGTTAAAACTACACAGCTACAATGATAGACTGAACCCTGTTATTGATAATGCTATTTACCGACATGCAAATCATCTCAAACACTTGAATCCCCACTGTGTTCCGTAATGGAGATTGCAAAACTGCCAGGAATAATTGCAATTCAAAATATTTCCGCAAAATGCAAATTGGGCTTGAACAAGCGTTTTTGAAAAAAAAAAAACTCAAAGATTAACACTATTTTTCTTGAAATGTTTTTTATTTAAACAGAAAATGGATCCTTCAAACTTATGTTTCCAAATCATCTGTTAAACATCAGTCACATCATTGGCTTCTTTTTCAATATTCTTTATATTAATTAGAACAGAACGAACAGTAGCTTGAAGTCAATATAAGGCTCCACACATTTTTGACAACGTTCCAATGACAGCATGATGGTAAATTTCATGGCTGCAGGTTCTACTGCTGGTGCTGCCAAATAAAACTTGTAGACACAACTTCTGACAAAATTAGAAAACAAATATAGTCCATCTCAAAGTTACGATAACCTCAAAGTTACGATAAACTCTGGGATGTAAACATTTCTTTATTTGTATTAAGTCAGTGGCCACACAGACTCACTTTCAATTCTAAAAAGAATGCTGAAGTTGTATAAATTAATGTAAAGTAATTGGCTGTCTTAAAAAAAAAAAAAAGCATTGCTTTTTTTTTATCTTTTGGAATGAATATTAATCGAATTACCGAGCAGGTAATTAGGACTATTTTGTTTATGGACTGTAAAGTCTTCATTGCAGAAGGAAAACAAACACCAAACAGCTGACATGTACACAAAAAATGATATAAATATATATGTACCTGGCACATTTGTCTTCACGCAAAATTTCAGAAATCAATCTACATCTAGAAAACAATTGAGTGTGTATATACTTACTTCAAAAGAATCTGTTATGCAGCCACATAAACTCATTATATTCATAAAAAAACATAGACGATATTGTTTTAACTGATCAATGAAATCAACCCAAAAATCAGAGAGCCTTTATGCATACAAAAAGCATTGAAATATTTTTATACACTGAAGCCTTATGTATTTACCCTGTGCACTGTGATCATTATATATGTGACAGCAAATTTGTTAATAAAAAGCCTTGTTAGAATATTTCTAAATTTAACCATTTTTTCACCACAGACATTTTACATTTTTATCATTTCATCATTGCTATCTTACAGAATTTATCTCATTATTTTTTATTCAAGTACAAAAAAGTGTGAATATTTAAATAATTGAAGCACCAGATGCTGTAAAATATAACATCTATCAACTAATAAAATATTTTTAAGTTTTCAAACCTTTTCCTTACACCTTCTGACAACTGGCCCGGGCTCAGACAAACAAATTTACCTGTCACTGAAATCAACACATCTTGAAGGCCCCCCAGAGAAATCAACACGAAATCTACACACCACTAGGTCAGCCGGAAATAATTCATTTGTAAATGGCACTTCCTTTTTACCTGCTTAAATTAAGTGTATTAGGACACAAGGCTGCTAACAATAGTAACATCACACCTGGATAGTAATATATATACAGGTAAATGTCTGGCCGACAAACTTCTATCGGTATATGTCGAGATTAATTTGACGAAAGAGGACAACCCCAAAACTGATAGGTTTACACTCTTTTGTAAATGTCATGAAAAATGTCAAGACTAATGTGCCCTAAATCTGTCACACAAAAAATCTTGTGTTTTGATCCTTTTTTTCATACCTTTATTACCAGGTATATACCTGTACTACATGTGCACTTGAAATCCTCTGATCCTGATAATCTGATCTCACCTGATGAGTCTCTCAAACACTCACTGCAATCTGCTTTTACAAATTTTCTCATTCAGAAAGTAACTTTTTATCTCAATATGCTTACCCCACAACTTTGAGTCAGAGGATTTGTTTGATAAACTGGATTTTCTCAGAACAAATAAGCTCGGTATTTATCCTGCAATAAGCCAGTGTCTGGTAATATGCCCACCCATATCTATTGCAGATTCAGCAGAAATGACAATTTGGGTGATATCACTGTCCTGTTCAGCCAACCACCCAACTTTGAGTAAAATTCTAAGTGTGGGTCCACTGGGCCTTTGTCAGGAGAAATACAGTACATTATGTACTGGTATCTGGCTTAAATGTTTTAGAAATTAAAATATCCCAAAACAAAAAATTAAATGCTGCTGTTTGAATAGTCATTCAATACTTTAACATATTTTATTCATAGAATATTGAAAAATGTCATCGATTTATACTACAATACAAAATATAACTAATTAAGATGACTTACTGATAAATGTCATTGTTCACTTATATCTGTTTCTATCTATAATATCTACTATCAGGTATTGTCAGTTTCATATCCTGATGTCAGGTACTAATTTATGACAACACTAAATCTCCTCTACATTGTCAAACATCATTGTACATATGATATTATTATCAGTGCTGATGAAGTTGTCAGTACCCAGAATCCCAAGCATGCACCTCAGTACATCAGTCCTGTTTTAATGTTCAGTGATATATAGATATTATAGTAATCAATTACAGGCAGTTTTCTGTCTAACACCCCATCCCATCTCCCCCTCCAGTGATGTGTGAGTGTAACCAGCTATAATTAATTATACACATGAACTCTATACTTACATACACATGTATGCTGTTTAACTCTCCTTTCGTTATTATCTACTTTCATCTAACTTTAACAAGTAACTTATTACTAAAAGAATATTAACGATCGAACAGTGATCATTCTAATTCACTAACCTGAACACATCCCTATCTGTTATGTCATTTCCATAAGACCACTTCATCATCAACTCATCCCTTCTACTCATCATTGCCTTCTCCTTCCCACTACATCTATCTACACCTCCCCCTTCCTATATATATCCCTATCATCTCTAATTTGGTCTTAGCCCTACTGCATTGCATAACCCTTCATCTCTCCCCTGCCATCTTCAACTCAGCCCCACGGTACCAAACCTGACCCTTTATTCCTTCCCCTCAATCTCCCATCCAGCCCCAATCAATCCCATTCCATGTCCCTTCCTTGCCCCTACATTTCTTTGTCCTACTCCATCCAACCCCTCCGTCTGTCTCTCTCCATTGTATCCCTCCCCAACCCCTCTGTCTGTCTCTCTCCAGTTTATCCCTCCCCAACCCCTCTGTCTGTCTCTCTCCATTTTACCCCTTCCCAGCCCCTCTGTCTGTCTGTTTCCATTTTATCCCTCCCCAGCCCCTCTGTCTGTCTGTCTGTTTCCATTGTACCCCTTCCCAACCCCTCTGTCTGTCTGTTTCCATTTTATCCCTCCCCAGCCCCTCTGTCTGTCTGTCTGTTTCTATTTTACCCCTCCCCAACCCCTCTGTCTGTCTGTCTGTTTCCATTTTATCCCTCCCCAACACCTCTGTCTGTCTGTTTCCATTTTATCCCTCCCCAACCCCTGTCTGTCTGTTTCCATTTTATCCCTCCCCAGCCCCTCTGTCTGTCTGTTTCCATTTTACCCCTTCCCAACCCCTCTGCCTGTCTCACTTTACCCCTTCCCAGCCCCTCTGTCTGTCTGTCTGTATCCATTTTATCCCTTCTCAACCCCTCTGTCTGTCTCCATTTTACCCCTCCACAACCCCTCTGGTTCTCCCCTTTCACCTTCCATCTAACCTGGCCCTCCACACCCCTGAACTATCACCATCACTTCCTATACACATTCACTGCCTGATCCTAAGTTACATTCATAGGCCTCATACAGATTCTTAATTCCCTTTTTGTTAAATGTCTTGTGCAGAAATCAATTAGATTTAACGAATGCAAGTTAATCAATATACACGTCTCCATGTATCCATACTAAAACAATAGATTGTTGTAATAGAAATGTTCTAATTTCCTGATAAAGCTTTATTTTTGTATCAATTGTTGTTTTTACAGATGACAAACACAGAGGTTGAATTATGCAAGCAACTATAGGTAAAATTGATCACTCAACACAATGGGCCAGACTGGGTAAAATAAACACAAAAAGAATTCATTCTTTTTATCAATATCAGGTTTGAGTAACGCAGCTGTCTGATCCCAGAAACAGGATCACTGTACATGTAGTTTAATTAGAAAGGATGGGTGGACATATCGGAAACTATGTTGTGTTTTGTCCTCAGACAGCAATAAACATTACCCATATCAGGATCAGTTGCTTTTCAGCGAAATTATCAACAAAATTGCTTATTCACTGACTACTTGTAATAATTCAGGTCCCTGTAAATCTAACTAAGTAAGGGTTAATCTATAGTTGGCTAGATCAAAACCCAATGATTTTGTGGACTCAAAAGAGCCCTGGAACTAAGGTGGGTCCATGAGTCTCGTTTAAAGAATATTGAATATACGTATATATACAGGAAGGTCATCACATATCTGAGACAATATATTCCATTATTGCAACCAACCAACAACAAATTCCTTCCTGCTTATAATTGAGCTTGACAATCTACTGTTTTCATTTTCCTGCCAGCTACAACAAGCTTTTTTATTTCAATCACGGAGACGATGTAGTTGTATTAAAAACTTTCATTAGGTGAAAACATTTATGTGAAATTGACAAGAATCCATTTCCCATACTGAGATTATGTGATTGTTATGTGACAGCTCACAAATATAATAACAAATATTTCAGGCAAAATAACATCCAAAGCTAGTGAAGAGTATCTCATTATTTAAACTTTTTTTCTGGCTATATGTAGGATATAATATAAATATTTGAAAAGGACGTTCATTTCGCAGATGATCTCTTCCATTACATGGATACACTGTAACCAGAAGCATGATGATTTTTTCTACATTACCATGAAACTGACAAGCATTCATTCAGAAGTGACATCACTGTAATATATTACCATGTAAATTGCTTTTACTAGACACATGATGCGTGCTATTTTCAAGTTTTCAGGGAAAAAAATCCAAATTCAACAGCATTAAATTGCATTGCTAGGGGAATTGTAGGTCTATATTTTACTTAAAATGCTTGTTCAAGTTTCACATAACAAAAATCAACCTCCCAGAAATCGTTCTATATTCATTAATAAATTTGTTAGAATGTTTGTTTGCTTTAGACGTCCTGTGAATAGTAAGGGTCATTTTGAGATGGGGTCTCCGTGTATTAGCTGGTGACTAGCTCACTGAACAACATACTAGAGGACCATCAATTAGGGTAAACTGTGTTACCAAGGGACATGACCACACCACCTCAGACTGGTCTGTTTTGGTAGGGAACATTGAACCATCCACCTCTGACCTACACTTAAGCTTTTATAGGCAAACACTCTACTGACTGAGCTATCATGATGGACACTATATACCAATATAATCCTTGAAATGTAGAAAATTAGATGTAAAACATCATTACTTTGATATCTAAATAAATGCTGTTGGTCAACAGGCACAGCAGTAGTCCTTCTACCACTTACACCCTGGCAAAACTTAAATAACTTGCAAATTGTTGTTCAAGTGAAAAAGTTGATAGTAAATGGTAACTTATGTGCCATTCAATGATAAGCCCATGCCTAGCAATAAGCCTGAACACATCTATATATAGTTTCAGTACAAAATGTGCATGTCTTCAAATAAGCCCATGTCACCATGCACCTCTCTTCTTTCAATTGCGTCAGTTTACTGAAAAAGAACAGATTTTAGTGGTGATCTTATTTTAAACACTTTTTGTACGTAAAGTATTGCTCTAAAATGATTGTGTAATTGCAGTTTCTATCTGCTACATACACAGTAACGATTATGTCTATAATGATTATGTTTATAATGATTATGGATGTGCAAATCTAGCATCGCTAATTTACCAAAAGGTGATTATACAGTAAAATTTAGTTATGCTAAAATGATAAAATATACAGAATACAGGGATCCTAGGCTAATTGAGATTTCCTTTAGCATATACTGTAAATGTGCATATTTTAGTGGTAATCATATTTCAGTGGTTTTCACAATGAAAATATCATGCTAAAATATCACGGTGATAGTTACAGTTTCTATATGTTGTTCATATAACAATCATTTTAGATGTTAAAATCCAATATTTCCGTAATTTGTCAAAAGTTGTATAACTACCATTAATTTGTGAAAACAGCAAAAGACATGTATTTTATATATAGTCAGTCTTGATGGTATAGTCCTATATTAGTACTGGATCCCAACAAAAGCCCTTAAAAGGAGCAAAAAACCATCTTATAAGATTTAAAGCCAATATTTAAAAGATGTTGAATCATATTTAACTCTGAGGTAAATCTTGGTATGGTGAGTGTAATACCCTGTTATATACATATATATCTGAACTCCACAATCTGGACACTCCAAAGTTATTTACATGCGATATTCACAAGACATTTTGGAAGAAACAAATGTTTTGCAAATTCCATCTACAATGTACAAATTGTAAATGTAAGAAAACAATTGTTGAAGTAATTATAAAATTATCAAATAATCATTCTTAAAATCTGGTACAAAATGATCTCCTACTTCCTTCCTTGTAGGAATATTTAAATTAGATGCCATCCTTAATGGGATTAGTCACGATTTTAATGAGGCCATTTTTAACAGCTGTAAAGTCAATGAAGAAAAGGTAATCGATACCACATGCAAATGATTAGAATTAATAACACTTAATTTAAGACAGAACAAGATAAAGAATACCATATGCAAATGATGAGATTTTTGTAACACTTAATTTGAGACAGAACAATATCACTGAAACCCCAGATTCCCCAATCAATATGTATACATTATTGAAACAGAAAATCAATAACTACTAAGATTTAAGAATTAATAACATTTAAGATGACACATCAAGAAACATATTTAATCAAGAATTGCTAGAAAAATCAATTTTGACTGAAACAGTGGGAACTATTACAAGTAAAATCGGTCATATATGCCTCAAGTCAAGGTTACACATACGTTTTACAACCAAGCTACACGCCTCTTGGCATTAAAGCATCAGAGTAAAGTAACTCCAAGTGTGTAATTAAGAGCTTTCTGAACTCAATGCCTCAAAAAGTTAAACCTGTAATGGGTTGAGGAATTCTTGATATTATGATAGGCGATGTGTGTCGATATTTCAACATCTGTGCACTGGAGAGAGTACAACACACGATCACACCAGCCATCTTTTTGGTGAGATAATATTTGAGGAATTTAATGCTAGTGCAAGTCATCGTCAGCTGATCATCACCCATTTCGCTCTGATATCATCAAAACAATGTCTCGACTTGGACGTCTCTGGTTGGCTAGTCTCCACTGATCTGCATTCCTGGGCCCAGGATCTGAACAGGAACTGGCCAAGTCCCTTAGTTTCCTTTTACTATATAGGACCCGCAATAAAAAGAGGATTTTCCCCCCTTATCCTTGTGTATCTGGTCTATAAAAACGGTATCTCACATACTTGTATTACTACATACAGCATTCTTATAGTACACATGAAGGTGATACAAAAATCAGAGACACGAAACAAAACATTGCACACTTGTGATGATGTAATTACACATGTGTCTATTGTACAATTAATTACAACATATGTATATATATATGAATAATGAAGTAATAACGACAGTACAGACAAGGATATACGTATATATGAATAATGAAGTAACAATGACAGAACAGTAAATTATCCAGTTGAAACTGTTTTATGTTCTATGTATGTGATGAAGCCATGCATTTTACTGAAGTATCGTTTTCAGTTTAAAGTTTTATGAAAGGGAGAAAGGGGAAAAATTTCTTTATTTCTTTTTTTTTCTCCATGGTTCAAGTTTTTGCAGTTTCAGTCAAGTGGACAGCAAAATTAAAAGACAAATTTTCCTGGATGTGTGATACCATTTGGTATCTCTCTTTATTTTTAAGTTTATCATAATTTGTGATGATACAGATTGAAGTCATGGATTCAAATTTGTGTAAATCGTACCAGAATGTCAATTTTGATGATAAAGAACATATAAATAACCCCTTAAATCAGAATTATATAAATAATTAATTTCTGTTTCTAGTAAGGAATACTGATTGCAGACCAATGATTTTCTGCAAACTGAGGATTTTCTGCAAAGATTACAAATTTTTAATCAAAGGATCAGAATATTATCCAGACAAGTATATCAAAATTCTACTTGATTAGAGGTCCAAAGTCCATGATAGGGAATTCCTGTGGAGCAGGACAAATAGCAATAAAACAGTATTAATATCTGTGTCTCCAGTCTGCCTAGAATGATGGCTTTCTTTCACCAAACATCGCATTCCATCAACCGTTGGATGTAGTTCTATCAAACGGCTGTAATGGGTGTTATCTACGACTGGGTGACATAGTTGCGGCCAATTTGTCCTGGAGTACTGATCACAATAATTGGATCGAAAACAGAAGTCTAAACACAAATTGGATGTACACAAGAGATCTATACAATCAAACCTTTTGTTATGACAAAAGCAATTTTCTATCATGCACACTTCAATCACGGTAACATGTGACTACAATACATCTGTAATTAATATGTGTCAGTAGTTCCGGGGTATGTAAAGAGCGTCCCTTGTGACCTTGACCTAAAAATCCACATCAATATTTCATGTGTTTTTGCCATACTTTAGCACTGAATTGAGACCTCTGTGTTTTTCACCAGCTATCGTAAATTTGTCCCCAGACGAGACCCGAGTGTTATTTTCCATAAGACCATCTGGCAGTAAATGTAACAGACTTTAAGTGTATGGCTCCATTAGGGCTTACTTTAGACATAAAGTCAGAAAATCTGAAATAATAGAAAGGACTTCTTGTATCAGACAATGTAGATATATAGATAATATATGTACATCATGATATAGCATTGCAAGACATATTCCTGCCTTCTGTGCCTCCACTGGGATCAAACTCCAGCCTCTGGCATGCTTATTCACATCTTTGTGGCCGAGTCCATTGAATAAACATTATCTTACAGCTGAGTGATAGAAATCATATATTCTTACCCTATATTACAATTGGAATCACTCCCCACATTCTTTAATGATTTTTAAAATCTTAATCCAGATTTTCAACTGTTCCTTGACTAAAGCTATAAGCTTTTAATGATTATTGAGTCAATCTAATCACAGATAAGGGAACACACATGTTGGCACCCAACCAGAAATCGAACCTGGGTCTCCAGCGCAATAATCTACAGCTCTACAAACAGAGCTAATGAAGCGTGCTCCATCAGCTGAAGTGACAAAGTTTGTATTGAACACTTGTGTGCTTATGTCTTTACCTAAGGGTAAAAAATCAGAGTCAAAAAGTAGTTTAAAACATTAAATAAAAGCTGTATCAATATTTCATAATTTCACAATTTATCCAAAGTCAGCAGAAAGATATTTACTTTTTCAATGATAATCAAAATCAGCATCTATGTTTCTGACATAAAAGGGTCTCTAAAGCCGGTAATGTTGGGAGATTATTGATAACACTGTGATTCATGTCTTCATAAACTTGTACATAATATAGTACATTAAATAAAATGTTAACTTTGAGGAGCGGAAGAGTGAATCATTTCTTATCTCCGATAATCTAAAACAGGTTATTTAATAAAATTTTAAACAACTGGTAAACTGGTGTTGTTTTTAATAAATAATCTTTTTATCAGCTGACCAACACATCAGAAAGGTTACATTTTATGTGTTTTACCTATCTCTAAAGTGTGTCATCCAACGTACATCAAGATCTCAGGGATACCAATGTTCTAACAGTACAGAAGTTTTCTTTAGAAAGGCTTTTAATCAGAAGCTTATTGTGTATCTGTTATCTGTTATGTTTGATAGTTAATCTGTTATGTTAGAGTTTCAAAAGTGAAAGTCATCTTTTTAGATCTTCAGAAGCCACACAGTAATATATATACCCAGGAAACACAAATACATTTTGCTGAATCAGGGAAAATGAAAATTCAATTTCTGTTTCAGACTGTTGAAAATCTCTACCAAATTTTATACCAACAAAGACTTTAAGATTTTTCTTGATCTCTTCAAATTCAATTATCTCTTTTAACATAAAAAAACAAAACCAAATGCAAGTCATTCATTTATCTTTGGAAATGGAATTGATGTGTTTGCTTAGACGAATCAGTTTGCACTTAATTGCCAGATCTATACAACTTATGTACCAAAAACACTTATCCATGTACCTGGTAGGCCAAGCTCTATATATACCAGGAACAATTCCAGTAATGAGATCCAAACACTCTCTCTATGGAACCGGAGACAATCTCCCACACAGCCCTCTCTCCTTTAGGAAATCAAGCTCCAGCTAACTGTCTCAATGGCCAGTGCCATAATCATGATCGCCCCATCATTTTATCAATAGAGTTGAAGAATTTTTGGCAGAATAAAACTGTCTGTTCTATCAATAGTTTTATCGTAAAGCTATGTCTTTCTACTTGTATCTTCATGCATACTAACAGAGTATTACTGCTAAGCCTGCAATTCATATATGTCAATAATTCCAGTCCATCTATTTAATATTCTGGAGTCAGCAACATTGGGTGTAAGTATATTAGAGAGTTCCACAAGGGAAGTAACTAGAGGTAAGTCATCTTATGAACCCCAAAATATTCTAAACTCATCTCTAAAGAGGCCCTATGAAAAAAAAATCTTTTGTTGAGTAAAAACCCATGGTATATCACCATGAACCCTTCATTTATTCATAGAGAGCTGCACTTATGGTGACGTAATTTGAGCAAACATGCTGGTGGGTAGCCAGCTCAAGTCATGGAGGAATATTTGCTGGCAGTAGAACTATACTTGCAGGGAAAGGTAATTATTGATTTTTCTTTTGTTGAATTTTCCATAATAACTTCATAAGAATTCTATTTTTTACTATTAATTGTGTACGACATGCAGGCAAAAAGCTAATCAGAAGGAAGCTATAGGGATTGTCCTCATCACTCTTTTTTCTTTATTAATGTCTTCTAATTCTCTAAAGATTGATTGATTGATGAAGGGATAAACTGGAACAAAAAATCTCACAATGAAGAAAGAATTTTTCTAAAAACAAAAAAATTGGTACCTTAGAATAATCATACATATATGAAGCCAGAATATTTCTTGCACCTACTTGTAAACAAATGCTGTCCTGACTTCAGCAGGAAATGAACTAAGCCTTGGCAACTAAAGATAGCCAGGTTGTTCTTCTTCATTGAAGCACCTGTGTGATTCAATTAAGTGTTGATGGATCAGCATTATGTAAAAATTGTGAACAAAATCAACAAATCCATCCATGTATGTGAAAGCAGCAACTATACCTGTCTTTACGACCAGGATCTAGACAATATACTGTTACCATGATCCACCAAATTAAATTGCGACTGTGATTTTGTTTAGCTAGGCAAAGACTGGACAACCACACCTAATATTTTTTCAATTTATTATGTAGAAGATAACAGGAGAGAAGAGAATATTAGATTACAAACATCCTCCTACACCTACCATCCCTTGTTTCAATTTCAGCCAATCAGTGATTACAAATATCCTCCTACACCTACCATCCCTTGTTTCAATTTCAGCCAATCAGTGATTACAAACATCCTCCTACACCTACCATCCCTTGTTTCAATTTCAGCCAATCAGTGATTACAAATATCCTCCTACACCTACCATCCCTTGTTTCAATTTCAGCCAATCAGTGATTACAAACATCCTCCTACACCTACCATCCCTTGTTTCAATTTCAGCCAATCAGTGATTACAAATATCCTCCTACACCTACCATCCCTTGTTTCAATTTCAGCCAATCAGTGATTACAAACATCCTCCTACACCTACCATCCCTTGTTTCAATTTCAGCCAATCAGTGATTACAAACATCCTCCTACACCTACCATCCCTTGTTTCAATTTCAGCCAATCAGTGATTACAAACATCCTCCTACACCTACCATCCCTTGTTTCAATTTCAGCCAATCAGTGATTACAAACATCCTCCTACACCTACCATCCCTTGTTTCAATTTCAGCCAATCAGTGATTACAAATATCCTCCTACACCTACCATCCCTTGTTTCAATTTCAGCCAATCAGTGATTACAAACATCCTCCTACACCTACCATCCCTTGTTTCAATTTCAGCCAATCAGTGATTACACATCTTCAGTAACTGATAACAAAAGTGCATCGTCAGGCAGATGTAAATCATACAAGTTCAATGAAAGAGCCACGAAAGGCATTAATGATGTGTCTGTATTCTGTACCAGGCCAATCCTCAGTTATAATTACAAGCTTTGAGATTGAAGATAGGCAATATCTTCACCAGAAATGTATCGATAGTCGCCAAATATAGACACGATGCAGACAAAAATCTCTCAATTTAATTCTTGAGATTTGCTCAAGGTAAATATTTGTTAACTCAGCATTGTTTTTTGGTTTTCATCATGCATTGGTATTGTTGTAAAATTGTTGTCAGAATATATAACTCCAATAACAAAACTAATATGTGACCAAAAAAGCAATCATCCCTATTGCATTACACATCAGTGTTAAAAAAAAACACCTGTGTAATATGAATACTGAGTACCTCACACACCTGTGTGATATGAATACTGAGTAACTCACACACCTATGTGATATGAATACTGAGTACAATACACACCTGTGTGATATAAACACTGATTACATTACACACCTGTGTGATATGAATACTGAGTACAATACACACCTGTAAGATATAAACACTGATTACATTACACACCTGTGTGATATAAACACTGATTACATTACACACCTGTGTGATATGAATATTGATTACATTACACACCTGTGTGATATGAACATTGAGTACAATACACACCTGTGTGATATAAACACTGATCACATTACATACCTGTATGATATAAACACTGATTACATTACACACCTGTGTGATATGAATACTGTTTACATTACACACCTGTGCATTATGAATACTGATTACATTACACACCTGTGTGATATTAAAACTGATCACATTTCACACCTGTGTGATATTAATACTGATTACATTACACACCTGTGTGATATAAATACTGATCACATAACACCTGTGTGAAATAAACACTGATTACATTTCACACCTGTGTGATATTAATACTGATTACATTACACACCTGTGTGATATAAATACTGATCACATAACACCTGTGTGAAATAAACACTGATTACATTTCACACCTGTGTGATATTAATACTGATTACATTACACACCTGTGTGATATAAATACTGATCACATAACACCTGTGTGAAAAAAACACTGATTACATTACACACCTGTGTGATATAAACACTGATTACAATACACACCTGTGTGATATATATACTGATTACATTACACACCTGTATGATATAAACACTGATTACATTACACACCTGTGTGATATTAAAACTGATCACATTTCACACCTGTGTGATATTAATACTGATTACATTACACACCTGTGTGATATAAATACTGATCACATAACACCTGTGTGAAATAAACACTGAATACATTACACACCTGTGTGAAATAACACTGATTACATTTCACACGTGTGTGATATTAATACTGATTACATAACACACCTGTGTGATATAGATACTGATCACATAACACCTGTGTGAAAAAAACACTGATTACATTACACACCTGTGTGATATAAACACTGATTACAATACACACCTGTGTGATATATATACTGATTACATTACACACCTGTATGATATAAACACTGATTACATTACACACCTGTGTGATATAAACACTGATTACAATACACACCTGTGTGATATATATACTGATTACATTACACACCTGTATGATATAAACACTGATTACATTACACACCTGTGTGATATTAAAACTGATCACATTTCACACCTGTGTGATATTAATACTGATTACATTACACACCTGTGTGATATAAATACTGATCACATAACACCTGTGTGAAATAAACACTGAATACATTACACACCTGTGTGAAATAAACACTGATTACATTTCACACCTGTGTGATATTAATACTGATTACATTACACACCTGTGTGATATAAACACTGATTACAATACACACCTGTGTGATATATATACTGATTACATTACACACCTGTATGATATAAACACTGATTACATTACACACCTGTGTGATATTAAAACTGATCACATTTCACACCTGTGTGATATTAATACTGATTACATTACACACCTGTGTGATATAAATACTGAATACATTACACACCTGTGTGAAATAAACACTGATTACATTTCACACCTGTGTGATATTAATACTGATTACATTACACACCTGTGTGATATAAACACTTATTACAATACACACCTGTGTGATATATATACTGATTACATTTCACACCTGTGTGATATTAACACTGATTACATTACACACCTGTGTGATATAAACACTGATTACATTACACATCTGTGTGATATAAACACTGATTACATTACACACCTATGTGATATAAACACTGATTACATTACACACCTGTGTGATATAAACACGGATTACATTACACACCTGTGTGATATAAACACTGATTACATTACATAGGTATATCTTATGATATGGATACTGATCACATAACACCTGTGTGAAATAAACACTGATTACATTACACACCTGTGTGATATAAACACTGATTACATTTCACACCTGTGTGATATTAATACTGATTACATTACACACCTGTGTGATATAAATACTGATCACATAATACCTGTGTGAAATAAACACTGATTACATTACACACCTGTGTGATATAAACACTGATTACATTACACACCTGTGTGATATAAACACTGATTACAATACACACCTGTGTGATATAAACACTGATTACATTACACACCTGTGTGATATAAACACTGATTACATTACACACCTGTGTGATATAAACACTGATTACATTACACACCTGTGTGATATAAACACTGATTACATTACACACCTGTGTGATATAAACACTGATTACAATACACACCTGTGTGATATAAACACTGATTACATTACACACCTGTGTGATATAAACACTGATTACATTACACACCTATGTGATATAAACACTGATTACATTACACACCTGTGTGATATAAACACTGATTACATTACACACCTATGTGATATAAACACTGATTACATTACACACCTGTGTGATATAAACACGGATTACATTACACACCTGTGTGATATAAACACTGATTACATTACACACCTGTGTGATATAAACACTGATTACATTACACACCTGTGTGATATAAACACTGATTACAATACACACCTGTGTGATATAAACACTGATTACATTACACACCTGTGTGATATAAACACTGATTACATTACACACCTATGTGATATAAACACTGATTACATTACACACCTGTGTGATATAAACACTGATTACATTACACACCTATGTGATATAAACACTGATTACATTACACACCTGTGTGATATAAACACTGATTACATTACACACCTGTGTGATATAAACACGGATTACATTACACACCTGTGTGATATAAACACTGATTACAATACACACCTGTGTGATATAAACACTGATTACATTACACACCTGTGTGATATAAACACTGATTACATTACATAGGTATATCTTATGATATTCTCCTATTTGATTAAAGCCTCCATTCATTTTGATCCTTTAGAATTAGATAATATGATTGAACAGAGGAAGGAGTTGGGTAGTAATTCTCACACTTCAGTATTATAAGTCTTATATCATAACTTTGAACTCATTAAGTCACTATGTGTTGTAAATGTCAGTTTTTCAAATAGTAGAAACATCACACTAAAACACCCCTGAAATCCAATATCGCCAATAGTGTGGTAAAAATTCGCAAAGAAATGTTGATTCCATGCAGATCCCATTACTCAATGTCGCGCGTTTTATTACAAACGACTTGACGACCAAACCATGAAGACAGCAGGAATGAGAGATTTGTAGTCCTGGGAAATAGGATCTATGGAAATTAACCACGACAGCCCCTCCTGCACCCAGCCATGAGTCAGCCGGGGACAGATGGAGAGGGGGGACATGTGCAATTATTGATCATTTCACTGACCCACTCCCTAACACAATGTCTCCGAGAAGCCAACTGATGCTGGGTGTGATCTGAGGCCTGCATCACACATGCATCGTTAATTATATAATTATACTCTCTGACCAGACCAGTCTCATTATATAACAAATGTGTTTCGGGTTTTCTTTGATACACATGTATATGTACCTATGTATACATAAATATATACACATTCTAAATATACATCATGTTGTTTACATCTGGTGAAATTAAAAACATGTTTTTACACTGTTCAATGAACGTGTGTAATATCATTTCAGTTAAAGGATTTTTCATGATGTAATATGTGAGTTAGTCTATTTTGAAGTTAAATAAGCATACATTATTGGTCTACTTGTCAGTAGGTAAATAGACCTTGAATATTTACTAGTTTGAACAGTAGTTCCAGCAAGCGTACTATATATTATGCTAACAAAAAGGGTAATATATCAATTTGCTAGAAATGCATTATTATATATAATTCGTGTAAGTATTACAAAAACAATTATATTTATATTTACGATGTGTTTATACTAAATATATTACAAAAATACTTACTATTGTGTTGTTTATATATTCCTTATATATATGCCTCTAGCTGTCAAGAATGTTTTTCGTCCAAAAAGCAGTTTGAACATTATAGTAAATGTCCATTTAACAACACACGCTTACGGTAGTCTTATAATCCAACGAATTACACAAATATTCTACAAAGCAGGGTACATATACATGTAATACCCCTTTAGTCCTGTACAGAGAATATTGTTTGAACAGAGTGAACTAGCTTCACCTGTATAACACACTCACACGTGTGTACACCCTTATACCGTGTACGGGTGTATTTCAGTGAATGTGTGATGTATAATCCCACGAGGTCCTCGATTTCATGAGGCTGACCTGCCTAGGTCGTTGACTGTATGTATTTACTATCAAGACAAGCAACAACAAAGCTTGTCAATCATCTAACTGTTACATACCAAGACGTGCATCTCCCCGTCATCGTTGTGTACTAACGCTATTGGAGCGACACGGTTCAGCGCCGTTCGCTGGCCCGATAAGCGTATTATGAATGGCAGCAACAAACATTTTTAGTGTAACATACAACGTGCGGCGGTACACGAGTCACGCGGAGGTGTTTCAGGAGCAAACTGGACATCGATAATAAGCACGGTTCCTTCGTTCGTGGCCGGAGTCGTACAAATAGGGTTTGTACGTTCGTGTGACATGCCCTGAGAGGTGACCTTGGCTTTTAATTATCACACCCGATATGATGAATATTGAACCGCAAGGAGAGCACACTCTATAATAAATGGACTACCCATATGTCGTTATAATTATTATAACAATGCTGATATCACAATGCGAGTTCATCAGCAAATTTGGTAAGCCGAGACGCCGATGTAGCAGATCGTAGTTTTCTAAGTGTATGCATAATGTATTGCGGTACTTCAGCTATATCGAGAGCGGATGGAATCGGTTTTATAGAATTCCTGCAGTCGACATGGAGTCGATTCCGTTACTTCTATAATCGGTGTTTATTTATTAAGCGTCTAGCCACAGCGGGCATCGATCGTTTTTGATTGCTGACACCGGTCAAGTTGATCTGCCGGGACTAATTGTATGACTATATCTAGCGCCATACATAATTTACTAATACCAACCAAAGGCCATCGAGACCTTAGTTCTAATATGGACTTAAATATAGACCATGGGTTACTATAGAATAAGTCAGTGTAAAGGCCAAGCCCGTGCTTCTGCCTATAAATAAATTTCAAAGTTTGAAAAACACACCAATTGCAATGTTTCAAAACCAATAAGTTAATGTCCGTAAAGTTAACAATACAAAGTAAACCACGGACAAACAACAGAAACTATAAGTCTAGGAATTCCTTATTGTAGTTTACTGTCAAGACAAAATATGTGGTCCGACTATTTTAACGTCCTTGTAACAGCTAGTCATACATGAGGAGGGGAGTCTATAGGAACACCACGGATAGCAAATAATAGAACGAAAGAGGGAGAAAAATGATAAAGAAAGCAAAAGACTAAATTATCATTACATTCTTAACGGCCCGTCAACACATAAATGGTCATTATGACCAAAAAGACTAATTAGGAAAGGAATTAATATGATGAGATTTAATGTATGTATGTGTCATATTGTTCATCTTTTAGATAAAATAATGTTTGAAAGCGAGATGTAATTGAGAATACAAGCAGTCGTCAATAGTATTGTGATTACAGGTAATCTTTCAGGTGATTATAATTGTTATTTAGGTCAGATCTTCATATTTTCAAGGGAAGAAGATATAATTCTATTTGACATGATCTTTTTACACCTTACTTATTTACGCAATAGTCAATCTTGTTAGCCCAGGTTAAGCACGAGTTCTAGCAGGGGTACATGGAGGGGGGAAGTAGGTATTCCACGTCTGACTGGAGAATCAAATCTCTGGTCGCTTTATACAACGTCGCTGTTGAAACAAACTTTAAGCCATATAAGTAAATATTTTCGGAAATCGACAACGAATATGATATCTTGGAAGTTCGTAGTCATAGCAACGTCAACAGGAACGTCTACAAATGTTCCGGTGTGTACGTGTAATATAGTATTTATAGCGATATTCTTCTTATTTTTACATCAATTGCGAAACAAGCTTTAAGCCTGATGGAAGGGTATATGTGATGTTCTTGGTGGAGGAAACCGGAGTATCCGGGAAAACCCAAGTGGTCGGGTTGGTGACCCCATACCTTTTCACTTCCGTGTCGGGAATCGAATCCCGGACATCTAGGTGAAGACGAGTGTTGTACCACTGCGCCACCAACCACTTTATGACATTTATAGCTATATTAATGCACAGCCATGTAGAAAAACATTATATTTGCTGGCTTTAACACAATTTTGTCATGTAAGGATGTCATTGTATATCTCTTTAAGTGTCCTATCGAGACAGTTGAAATGGTAGCTGTCGAACATCCTTGTCTACAGCATGATCAACCGGAAAGAACAAAGGTTTTGTGCCTCGTCATTCTATACGATTTTCTTGTGAGCAGTGGCATTTACAGACCGATAAATGTTCATTCTCCGTAAAATAAAGCGAACATAAGATGTATTTTACATGTACCATTTCTGCGTGAACCGGGTCTCGTGTATACATGTTATTCACAGGCCTTTAGTCGCCAGAGAATTAATCGACAGAAGTATACAATTGAGTTTATATTAAACAGTTTGTTCGGCGGCATAAGACCCAGAATTCAATTTAACTCAATTACCTGTTATATTCATACGTTATACGAACCGAACTGCAAATTAATTACATATAATACAATGCAACTGTACGTATATTAAGCGGGTTTTAATTTATCTGAAGAAACATACAATCAGATGATATAATGAAAAGACCCGTGCAACACGACATTATTGGTTCAAAGTATATATGTGTTTGACCCTTATTTCTAACACTGACTGAATCGTTTGGGAATGAAATTTACCCAATAAAACCGAGGCAAGGAAAAAAATTCAAGATTGAAACACAATATAACAAAGCCATTGAAATGTATTATGTTTTCAGTTCTCGGATATTAGGCGTTCGGTCTGTAAATTACTTCGAGAAAGAAACACCTGAGATTTTCTGTACATACAAACTTAAAAATGTCCATGAAAAACCATATATTTTTAACATTCCGATCATAATTTGAATTTGGAATTTATTGTGTTCTTTCTCGAAAATCACTGTTTTTACACCCTCAGGACGAAAGTGGTTGATAGTATATAGGATTTGTCCGTGTGTATGTATCCAGAACAGCAGACAGTCTGTAGAATGGTGACGTTGGTTTTTTATCTGTTTGTCACGATATTCACACATGTATCAACAAACATCACCTGTCGTTTATGCGTGTTATCACGTTCTTGTTACACTTGTAATTAATTCCTTTTATTTCTCACGTCGATTATCTCGGATTCTCTCTGTACATAGCTTATCTTACGTCAATTTAATGAGAAGAAAATAGTAATATTGAAATTTTTTTTTTTTTTTTTATAATTTTTTATTTTTCAAAGATTTTTCAAAACATAAATGTTTCACTTGCAGCCTTTCAAAGCCACACATGCCCTCACACACCAATACACAGACACGCCATACAATTTAAGGGCCTAACATCATTTTCACTCTAAATTGTACATAACATATCATTATCATTCGCAAAGAATTACATGTATCAAACAAGCACCAATCCTCATCATCATCATCAAACATCAATCATCATAATCATCATCATCAAACATCCAGACTATTAACCAACAGAAAATATACTGTGGATTCATTTTATTTCGTGGGGGTCCAATTTTCGTTGTTTTCGTGGATGAGCAAATCCACGAATTTAAAAACACAACGAAATATGAACTACTTACTAAAGTAATTTTTAAATTTGACCAAGTAATCTTTGCCGACACCGGAAACGTCCACCGGTAATGACAGAAGCCCCGTAATTAGTCGGGAGTCGGGTAGTCTGAGGCTCGACATGGATACGCTAAATTGGTGTCAACGATATGTAATTATATATTATTAAACATAACAAAGGGTAAGTACCCATTGTGATGCTAAGTATGATGGGATCGCAGTCGTTAGCGACACTGTGGACACTAGGCTTGATCGGACCATCCTGTCGATTGAAGATTGGATCCGTGTTTCTATCCGACTACAGGTTCACAATAATTATTAATAATGCAGATCTTGTTTACACACCTGTTTACACACATGGTCCCATCGATACGCGTGGTGTTTTCATATGACTGCGGTACACCGACTGATCAGCACACAATGTTTATCCACTGAAAACAATTGTTTCTGATAATTACCGATTGATTACACGCCAGGATATATACTGATTTGTGGTTTGATATTAATGCGAGACTGTTGTAAACAGCGTTATAAAAACACAGGACGCCATCTTGAAAAAAAAACGTTCTTTTATTCTTGTCATTAGTGTTAATTCCTGTGAACATAGCCTTAATACAAACAGAAAAAAATTCGACTGGAAGCAAAAAGAGAAAATTCTAACGTTTTTATTTTTTTCCCACAGAATCAAAAATCCACGAATTTATGAGTCCACGAAACTGTCTAATTTGTAGAAACAACGAAAATTGAACCCAACGAAAATAAATGAATCCACAGTAGGTGGCTACGGAATTTGGCCCAGCCCATACCTTCTATGGGATGAGTACACACACACACACTCACACACCCTCTCTCACACGTATATACACACACATCC